>NC_138778.1:11435384-11477884 GCF_965119305.1 Pelophylax lessonae | reverse complement strand
AATAGTACCCATTTGTTGCTGTCAGTGGGAGGAATAGTACCCCTTTGTTGGTGTCAGTGGGAGGAATAGTGCCCCTTTGTTGGTGTCAGTGGGAGGAATAGTGCCCCTTTGTTGGTGTCAGTGGGAGGAAAAGTGCCCCCTAGGGCCTGATAAAGGCAAGCAAAGGGCCACACCCGGCCACAGTTTGGAGACCCCTGGTTTAGGGGTTAGGTTAAGTTTTAGAGTTGGGAGTAGGACAGTGTGAGACCATTAAAGCTGAACTCCAGACTTCCCTTAGTTATGCAGGCGCCTCCCCTAGCATCTGTTATAGCTGGTCCGCAATTTACGCAGCAAGCAGGACTCCAGATATTTCAAGCTTTTGCAGGAAAACGGGTTCTTGGTATTCTGAGTCACTCTTTTAGCCGTTTGCTTCTAGTGTTGTCCCTTAGCAGAGTTCACCTTTCAGCTTGTGCTGCTGACCTGAGTGCATTGGGAAGCAGCACATGTCAGAGTAAGGGGGTCATAGGGTGTCGGGGGCGGGGGGTACACCTTTTTAACACTTGTTTTTGATGTTGAGAGCCCCGTGCTTCCTGAAGTCCACTGGGCGTTGGTTTCTCAACCCACAAATACAAAGTGCCATTAAAATTGGGCTCAATATTTTCTTTACTTACAGGACAATTTTTTTTTTTCTTGCACATTATTTCTCCTGCAAAGGTAAGCAGCTCATGATGGAGGAGATAAAATTACCTTCTCCCCGATCTCAGTCTGATCTCCTCCCGGCAGCATCTCTAAGTCCGTGACCAGGGCGCATGCTTCCAGAACCTTCTTGTAGTTATTATCACTATCTGGTCGGCCAAACAGAATGTTGTCCTTCAGGGTGGAATTCTGTATCCAGGCCTGCTGGGGTACGTATGCAACCGAACCCTAAAAACAAAGAGATACAAACCGGAAAATGATTAATGATGACTATTAGATCGGTAACTGTGCAAAGATCCAGAGACTCCAGATATCTGGTGTTCAGGATTGAGGGTGTAATGAACGTGAAGGCTGGAGGAGGGGAGGAGCTTCTGATCTTTGTCCAAATATAAAGTACAAGGAAAGAGATACAAAAAAAAGTATCTTATTTTAAGACCTGGTTTATATTATGACGTTGGAAACAAATATAGACAAGAATCCTACCAACCCTGATGGAGACATCCCCTTCCAACTTCTCGGTTTCTCCAAGGAGAGCCGACACCAGAGACGACTTTCCACAGCCGACGTGACCGACGATAGCAACCAGAGAGCCTGTGGGGACCAGCAAATTGATGCTGTGGGAGAGTAAAAGGATCAGAGCAACGCAATTTTTTTTTTTTTAAATACACTTTAATTAATTTTAATGCAAAAAACCCCTATAAAATACCCAAATATTTTTTTTTTTGTTAAAATATATAAAGAAGTTGAAGTTGTTGCATTTCACTGCTTGGAACAATGTGTATGCTATATACAATGTCTTCTTTTCCTTTGTTGTATTATAAAAATTCAATAAAAATCATTGAAAGTAAAATATATAAAGAAGAAAATTGTGCACGCTCGTGAAATGGCCCCCAATTGACAGCACTTAAGAATCTCCATAGGAGACGCTTTAAATTTTTTTACAGGTTACCAGTTTAGAGTTACAGACACCTTTAAGGTCTAGTGCTAGAATTATTGCTCTTGCTATAACCAGAGATGTATAGTAACGAAGTAGAACTACTTAAGTACTGGTACGTATTGATACATCACATGCGTGGTAAGAAAAGCAGTTTACATATGCGGTAGGGCCGCACGATTCTGGATAAAATGAGAATCGCCATTTTTTTTGCTTAGAATAAAAATCACGATTCGATTCTCGGCATGACATCATCTTTCACATTATACAAAAAAATTGGGCTAGCTTTACTGTTTAGTTTTTTAAATTCATTAAAGTGTATTTTTTCCCACAAAACTGAGTTTGAAAGAATTCTGCGCAAATACAGTGTTACATAAAAGATTGCAACGATCACCATTTTATTCTCTAGGGTCTCTGCTAAAAAAAAAAAAAAAAAAAAAATATATATATATATATATAAATATAATGTTTGGGGGTTCTAAGTAATTTTCTAGCAAAAAAAATACTGATTTTAACTTGTAAGCAACATATGTCAGAAAAAGGCTTAGTCTTTAAATCGGAGTTCCACTCGAATGTGCTCTGACCTTGTCAGAAGTGACTCACGCTGATCATAGGTGTGCGCAGCCTATTGCATTAGGGTGTGCACCCCAAAGCTCAAACATATGTGTGTATGTTTGTGTATATACAGTATATATATACAGTATATATATATATATATATATATATATATATATATATATATACACACAAACCGACACACACACTGTTATGAATAAATGTGAACAAACATTTAATAATTTATAAAAACATGGACTGTGACAGTAGGGCAGTGGGCCCTGGACAATAGGGAGAACCTTTGCCGCACTGGGTGATTAGGGTGTGCCCAGGCACACTTGGCACACCCCCTGCGCACGCCTATGATGCTGATAGCAGAGGAAGGAAGCAGCAGACAGAAATGACACTTAGTGCTCTGGATTAAGATGAGTACTCACGGGATATGCTTTGTTCATTTTTCATGTCTGAGGTTTACAACCACTTTAATTGGCAAACTGTGGTCTAACACAGGATAAAACCAGGATTTCTTTTTTTCTGGACACTGTGGGGTTAATTTACCAAGATTGGAGAGTGCAAAATCTGGTTTAGCTCTGCATAACCAATCAGCTTCCAGGTTTTATTGTCAAAGCCTAATTGAACGAGCTGAAGTTAGAAGCTGATTGGCTGCCATGCACAGCTGCATCTGTTTTTGCACTCTCCAGTTTTAGTAAATCAACCCCTATGTGCAATAAGGAAAGTATGAAGCAGGAACTGAGCACCTACTATGAGGCTACTGGGAGCAGCAACACCAGGAAAGGCCAGGAGTCATAGGTGATGGGTTCAGGAAGTCATATCTGCCTTATACACATACTCCTCGTCCTCATTATTTCCTACACACTGCCTGGATACTCAATTAGAGACACGGGGCTGAACTACAGTCACTGCGTCCTGCAGTCCTGGTAATGATCTTCTTCCTTTTGATGTCACAGATTCTAAGAAGTGACACCAGGAAGGAAGAGACGATAGTCCAGGAACACATTCACTTCTAGACCTGGCAACCATTACAAAGGTTCAAAAGCTATTTTTTTGGCCACATTTATAACAGAACATAAACAAGGAAAAGAAAGAAAACGCATTTGTGTCATTTCTATGATTATTAATATTCTTACTTTTGTAGCACGGGTTCGATGTTTCTCGCCCAGCTGAATGTCCCATTGTGCACCGTGATGGCATTTCCTGGCAATGACACAAAGAAAAAGCTAGTTTGCTTTGACTATGATTCTTTTGTTATTATGGCTTAGAAATAAAAAGGTATAAATTCCTTTGCTTGTAATGTGCAGAGCCAACACTAGGTGGTGCAAAATCATTCCAATGTATTTTTTCTTGCTGCATTGGCTCTACGAGTACAGTAAACCCCAGCTCCATCGCGGTTGTTTTTGCGGTGCCGGTATATTGCGGGTTTTTTTGTAATGTTATTTTACTATACAAATCATTAAAAATTAAATATTTTTGTGTTTTCCATAGCTCTTGCTATGTCTCTCAGTATCTTTTATGTGTTTAAATGAGTTTCTATTGTTTTAAAAGTGTGTTTAAAGACCTTAAAATGCTTTTACACGTACAGTGACCGTAAAAACAACATGCCTACAATGCATTTTAATAGGGTTTTTCTATTTCGCGGATTTTCACTTTTCGCGGCTGGGTTCGGAACGTTGATAAAATCCTTTATTGTCACCGTGCCAGACAAATCGGGAACGAAATGTTGACGCGTTTCACACGGCACCCACACCGTATTGCTGTCCATAAGGCTCCATTCACATATAGGTGTCTCGGATTGCGGGCAGAATTGCCCACAATCCCAAACCATTGCAAGTCGCAGGACGCCCGTGTGATTCCAGTGACTTGCAATGGCACCCCAAACGCGGTGCGATTTTGCCGCGATTGTCGCCCGATGAATCGCGGTAAAATCGCACAAACAGAATCGCTGGACGCTGGTCACCCAAAATAAGTTCTTGTACTTTTTTTTTTGCCCTTTGAGGGGCAGGAAACAAGTTAACTTACCGGGAAGAGTCTTATCCTTGTTCACGGCATCGGGGTCCAGTTCATCATTGGCCAGGAAATTCTGAATTCTTTTTATAGAGACGCTTGCCTGCGGCAGAAGATAAAATGAGCGATGTTGTCAGTGAGCAGGCCATGGACGTATCGTGACTGCAGGTTATAGATATGGGGAGGAGCAGAGCCCCTTTGTGGTTGTCAGAAGCAGAGCTGAATTTTTTTTTATTATTTATGAGTTTGATAGTCAGAATTCTGAGTTTTGAAAGTCAGAATTCTGAGATTAAAAGTCAGAATTCTGAGATTACAAGTTTGGACGATGCTAAAATTTATTAAACACAATTCTGAGATTATATGATGGCCCCAGGACTCTTTTATAATAAGATGGAAGAGCCCTGTGGCCATCATAAAAAAATGTTTAAAGATTTCTGAGCTTGAATTTTTTTTTTTTACAGAATTAGGAGTTTGAAAGTCAGAATTCTGAGTTTGAATGTCAGAATTCTGAGATTAAAAGTCAGAATTCTGAGTTTGAATGTCAGAATTCTGAGATTAAAAGTCAGAATTCAGACTTTCAAACTCAGAATTCTGTAAAAAAAAAATAAAAAATGTTCTTCAAGCTCAGAAATCTTTAAAAAAAAAAAAAATGTTATGATGGCCCCAGGGCTCTTCCATAGGACAACAATGATGATTTTTCTACAAATCTAAATATTTTTTGTTGCAGGCATTACATTAAATGTTACACAATGCCACCTATTATTTACTGGCAGAAGTCCAAAGATCACCATTTCCGTGTATTTCTTATCTAGATATGAAGGAATTGGCACATATTTAGGATTTGCTCACCTGTGCCAGGTTGCTGATGACTTGGGGCAGCATATTCAGAGGGAATCTCAGAATATTGAACAGTGAGAGGGACACGAACGCTTTTTCTGCATCCAGAATGTTCTCCTCACGAACGCTGACGTACACCGCAAACGTGGTCAGCGCCACCTACAAAGTGATGGAAAAATAAGACAGGACTTCTTCATACAATATTACTCCTCCCGTCTGTAAACGTATAACCCCACCCCTGCGGAGCCTTGAGGAATGTTAGGAAACAAAGAACCTTTGTGTGCTTAGTTCATTATAACATGAAATACAAAAAATCATATGGAGAACACATCCTGAGCTTAAGCCCGGTACCAAACATCCTTATACCACTCCAAACATAACATTCAAGGGATGAGACAAACTGGGACTTTCATAGTACTATAGGCAGAAAAATAAAGTAAAAATCACGCACAAACCACATATTGGCTATCAATCCTGCGCCGGTGACACACATACACAAATAGTTGGTTTTATATTTAAGACTGTATAATCCTAAACTCTGTACTGTCAACTAAATATTAATATACTGCTATAAATAGTGTTAACCCCCCCCCCCCCCAAAAAAAAAAAATCCTACAAATAAAAAAAGGACAAATAGAGCAAAATTTATTAAATACTGTCAAATGCAGAAACCTATTTTGTGCACATAAATACAAAAATACCAACAAATACACATTTCTTTAGCCGAATAGTAAAACCTCAACCCATGTGAAAAATTGTATCCATATACAGGTAAATAAACTAACTATTTTACCTCTATATGGATACAATGTTTCACAAGGGTTGAGATTTTACCATTTGGCTACACAATTGGTATTTTTTGTCATATCTGTGCACAAATGAACTATTTTTGCACTGTTTGCACATTATTATTTTTTTTATATACTCCGTATATTCAAGATTGTAAAGAAATGATTATGGGTAATAATATGCAAGTACCTCCTTCTATAAACCATAAAGTTGGATAGTTTTAGGTTTGGAATGATTTATTATGCTAATGGAAATATTTATGTGATTTTAGATATAGCTCGCTATCTTTTGAGGAAGTGGACTTTGTTTAAGGAAACGCGTAGGGTTGATAAATAGCCTCATTGTATCGATCATAAAGCTGGAAAGTTGTATATTTAGAATGACTCACTATACTAATGTATATAATTATGTCATTTTAGATAGAACTCCGACTATCTGCGGAGGATGGAGACTTTGATCCAGGAAATGCGTAGAATTGATAAATCGCCTCCTCTGTTAGTTTTGGGTATAAAACATTTGAATTAAACGTATGTACATCTGTGTGTAATTCATTTTCGAATTGTCATTTAGTATTGAATCCTATTAGGAGGAATATGGAGAGGAATTATCATTTTATATGAAATATGTGCATACCCCCCCCCCCCCCCCCCATCTACATGTAGTTAATGTTTTGGTAAACATCATTATATTATTGCAAAAAAATAAATAAAAAAGATTTTTAAATAGTTTTTAATGCTTTGCAACAAGTTTAGAATTTCTATGGCACCATGAAAGTTCCAGTTTGTCACATTCGTTGTAAATTCACCCACAGGGGGTAGACATTCCTCCATTGTACATTCACCCACAAAGGGAAACATTCACCCAATAAGAGCAAACATTCATCCACAGGGAGCGGATATTAACCCAGAGAGAACATTCACCCACAGAAGGAAAAATTCACCCAGAGAACATTCACCCACAGAGAACTGACATTTGCCCAGAGCACATTCACCCACAGAGAACTGACATTCACCAAGAGAACATTCACCCACAGGGAGCTGATATTAACCCAGAGAGAACATTTACCCACACAGAACTTGACATTCGCCCAGAGAACATTCACCCACAGTAATTTGACATGCGCCCAGAGAACATTCACCCTCAGAAAATGGACATTTGTCCTGAGAACATTCACCCAGAGAACATTCACCTACAGGGGGCTGACATTAACCCAGAGAGAACATACACCCAGTGTACATTCACCCACAGAGGGAAAAATTCGCCCAGGAAGAGCAAACATTCACCAAGGGAACATTCATCCACAGGGAGCTGATATTAACCCAGAGAGAACATTTACTCACAGAGAACTTGACATTCGCCCAGAGAACATTCACCCACAGTGAATTGACATTCATCCAGAGAGCATTCACCCACAGAGAACGGACATTCGTCCAGAGAACATTCACCCACAGTGGGCTGACATCAACCCAGAGAGAACATACACCCAGTGTACATTCACCCACAGAGGGACAAATTCTCCCAGGAAGAGCAAACATTCACCAAGAGAACATTCATACCACAGGCAGCTGACATTAACCCAGAGAGGACATTGACCAAGTATACATTCACGCACAGAGAACTGACTTTCACCCATAGACAACTTTCATCCACAGAGAACTGACATTCAATCAGACAACATTCACCCACAGAGAACTGACATTCGCCCAGAGAACATTCATACCAGTCATACCACAGGCAGCTGACATTAACTAAGAGAGAACATTCACCAAGTATACATTCACCGAGAGAACTGACATTCACCCAGAGAACATCCATCCACAGCAAACTGACATTCAACCAGAGAACATTCACCCACAGAGAACTGACTTTCACCCAGAGAACATTCACCCACAGAGAATGGCCATTCACCCAGAGAATATTCACCCCCAGAGAACTGACATTCACCCACAGAACATTCATCCAGTGTGCATTCAGCCACAGAGGGAAAAATTCCCCCAGAAAACATTCACCCACAGGAGGACTGACATTCCCCCAGAGAATATTCACCCACCGGGGGCTAACATTAACCCAGAGAGAACATTCACCCAGTATACATTCACCCACAGAGGGAAAAATTCACCCAGAGAACGCTCACCCACAGAGGACTGACATTCACCCAGAGAACATTTAACCACAGAAGACTGACATTCACCCAGAGAACATTCACTGAGTATACATTCAGAAAGCTATGTACAGCACCCTGCTGGCCCCTCCCACCAGCCATGATCTGCCAGCATTGCATAGACAAGCATAGAGCGCACAGAGGCATCTCACCAGGAAGGGGGCGCTGGTCCAGGCGAAGGTGGACAGAGCGTTGAGGTAGGCCGCCTTCCGCAGGACGTTCAACTCCTTGCTGCGGATCTCCAGCACCTTCTGGGCAAAGGACGGCTCCCAGGCGTAGAGTTTGAGGACTTTTATGCCGTTGAGGATCTCATTCATCAGCTTTATTCTGGAATCCTTGTACTGCATCTGCTCCACCTAATCACATGGCAGAGTACACCACAAATCACTGACCCACAACAGCCAATAAGAAAGCTTATTTCTCTGTCCTGACTGTGCTAAACTGAAAGGTGGAATGTGATTGGCTATTAGGGATTATCACTCATTACATGTCAAACAATTCAGTGAACTGACAGTTCTATCCAGAAAACATTGCAGCTGCAGCCTCCTGTTACATGTCACTTAACCACTCCCCCTTTTCTCTTTTACTGTGTCATAGTCAATGAGGAGTTTACAGTGGGCGGAGTCAGGAACCCATTTATAGATTTCATTACCTGGCAGTGTCTTGTATTGAACTGAATGATGTTATTTTTTGGTAGTATGCTGACATCTAGTGGCAGTTTTTGGCCACTACAACATGTTTACTAATGTGATTTTGGTATCTTCTTCTGTCCTCCCCCCTCCTGTTTATGGCTAGTTAGTTCAGGCCTAGCTAGACTCTCCTTGTTTCTTCCATGTTCACCCAGTCAGTGTTGGTTATTCACAGAGAGGGGATTATGAAAGTCATTGGGGTTGATTTCAGAGGCGGCCCGTCCATTCCGGGGGCGCAGGGGCGCTGCCCCCTTAATCTATGCACCCGGCCCTTAATCTACATGCAGGGCGCCAGACGCATGGATTCCAATGGGTTTTTTTTTTTTAAAGTACATGATTAGAGCCGGAGGCGCATCCCTGAACTCTGTACTCTGTATGTAGCGCATCCCTGAACTCTGCACTCTGTATGTAGCACATCCCTGAACTCTGCACTCTGTATGTAGCGCATCCCTGAACTCTGCACTCTGTATGTAGCGCATCCCTGAACTCTGCACTCTGTATGTAGCGCATTCCTGAACTCTGTACTTTGTATGTAGCGCATCCCTGAACTCTGCACTCTGTATGTAGCGCATCCCTGAACTCTGCACTCTGTATGTAGCGCATCCCTGAACTCTGCACTCTGTATGTAGCGCATCCCTGAACTCTGCACTCTGTATGTAGCGCATCCCTGAACTCTGCACTCTGTATGTAGCGCATCCCTGAACTCTGCACTCTGTATGTAGTGCATCCCTGAACTCTGCACTCTGTACATAGCGCATCCCTGAACTCTGCACTCTGTATGTAGCACATCCCTGAACTCTGCACTCTGTATGTAGTGCATCCCTGAACTCTGCACTCTGTACGTAGCGCATCCCTGAACTCTGCACTCTGTATGTAGCGCATCCCTGAACTCTGCACTCTGTATGTAGTGCATCCCTGAACTCTGCACTCTGTACGTAGCGCATCCCTGAACTCTGCACTCTGTATGTAGCACATCCCTGAACTCTGCACTCTGTATGTAGCGCATCCCTGAACACTGCACTCTGTACGTAGCGCATCCCTGAACTCTGCACTCTGTATGTAGCACATCCCTGAACTCTGCACTCTGTATGTAGCGCATCCCTGAACTCTGCACTCTGTATGTAGTGCATCCCTGAACTCTGCACTCTACACTTATCTCACCCCTGAACTCTGCACTCTGTACGTAGCGCACCTCTGAACTCTGTACGTAGCGCACCTCTGAACTCTGCATGTAGCACACCCCTGAACTCTGTACATAATGAACCCCAGAACTCTGCACTTTGTACATAGCGCACCCCTGAACTCTGCAATCTGTAGGTAGTGCATCCCTGAACTCTGCAATCTGTAGGTAGTGCATCCCTGAACTCTGCACATAACACACTCCTGGTATTTATTACCCCTTTAAGATCCTCCTACTGCAATTTGGCCACACCCAGTGGTTCAGTGGGGGGGGGGGGGTGTGGTTGAGTTTTTGCACCTATTCGCTAGGAAGAAAAAGCCCAGCATACATTTATATAGTCTTACAGATACAAACGGTCTTTTGAGGACAACCATAACGTTGATGCTACCCACAATGAAGTTGAGTTTGACACCACTTCTGTAGAAGGTCAACAGAAGGTGAAGAATCCCCTTTAAAATGATTTTTGGTGGGTTGTATGAGAAGTCTTCAAATTTCTGCGCTTTTTTATATTTAATAGAATTTAAAAAAGTGCAGAACTTTTTGAAGAACCCTCGTACATGCAGCTTGCCAGAATTAGGATTGGTCCATGTACTCCAAGGCTCACCTGGAAGGCGCGGGTCTTCATGGCGATAAAAGCGTTAATGGGAATGAGCAGGACCATGACAGCCACTCCTGCTAGGACAGAAGGCCCCAATGTCTGCAAGAAAGAGAATAGAGCATTAAAATATTCCTCTATAGTACAAAGCAGTGCACATTCCCTGGAAACAAATTACTTGCAGTGTCTGTGTAGATGAAGTCCAATATCATAATATTCATCGTATTACTATAAATGTAATTACTAATTATCCACAACGGGGAACAGTGTACCCTCCGAGCATGTGGTGACTGATGCACGACAGTGGTGGCCAACCTTCTTAATTCAGCCCTCTGTAGGGTGATAATTTTAATTTCCATCAAACAATGTCACATCCTTTCCTTCCTAACACATGACCCAGTCCAAACCAGTATAGATCCTAACACATTACCCAGTCCATACCAGTATAGATCCTAACACATTACCCAGTCCATACCAGTATAGATCCTAACACATTACCCAGTCCATACCAGTATAAATCCTAACACATTACCCAGATCATACCAGTATAGATCCTAACACATTACCCAGTCCATACCAGTATAGATCCTAACACATTACCCAGTTCATACCAGTATAGATCCTAGCACATTACCCAAACCATACCAGTATAGATCCTAACACATTACCCAGTCCATACCAGTATAACCCCTAACACATTACCCAGTCCATACCAGTATAGATCCTAACACATTACCCAGTCCATATCAGTACAGATCCTAACACATTACCCAGTCCATACCAGTATAGATCCTCACACATTACCCAGTTCATACCAGTATAGATCCTAAGACATTACCCAGTCCATACCAGTATAGATCCTAACACATTACCCAGTTCATACCAGTATAGATCCTAACACATTACCCAGTCCATACCAGTATAGATCCTAACACATTACCCAGTTCATACCAGTATAGATCCTAACACATTACCCAGTTCATACCAGTATAGATCCTAACACATTACCCAGTCCATACCAGTGTAGATCCTAACACATTACCCCGTCCATACCAGTATACATCCTAACACATTACCCAGTCCATTCCAGTATATATCCTAACACATTACCCAGTCTATACCAGTATAGATCCTAACACATTACCCAGTCCATACCAGTATATATCCTAACACATTACCCAGTCCATACCAGTATAGATCCTAACACACCACCCAGTCCATACCAGTATAGATCCTAACACATTACCCAGTCCATATATCCGTAGCCCGTAGATATTCAACATGAGCTTTTTCCCCATTGAGATCTGATGTGTTTTCAAAGTGTTTCTTTCATCTCTTAGATCAGTGTACATTCGATGTGTATTCTCGCATCTCGGAGTGCATTGTGCAATTCTTCCAGATCTATGCAGTAATCTAGTGTGAGACTTCCTGTAATAAAGACCAGGCACTGCTGCTCCCTCTCCTTGTGCAGGGTGACTGGTCTTGTCTCCGCCCCCTCCTGTAGTTTTCTGCAGGCAGCATGTAGAGGGTGGAGCCTGCCTGGTCCCTCCCACAGGTCTGCTTGTGCAGGGGGACTGGTCTTGTCCGCCCCCTCCTGTAGTTTTCTGCAGACAGCCTGTAGAGGGTGGAGCCTGCCTGGTCCCTCCCACAGCTCTGCTTGTGCAGGGGGACTTGTCTTGTCTCCGCCCCCTCCTGTAGTTTTGTAGTTTTCTGCAGGCAGCATGTAGAGGGTGGAGCCTGCCTGGTCCCTCCCACAGCTCTGCTTGTGCAGGGGGACTGGTCTTGTCCGCCCCCTCCTGTAGTTTTCTGCAGACAGCCTGTAGAGGGTGGAGCCTGCCTGGTCCCTCCCACAGCTCTGCTTGTGCAGGGTGACTGGTCTTGTCTCCGCCCTCTTCTGTAGTTTTCTGCAGGTAACCTGTAGAGGGTGGAGCCTGCCTGCTTCCTACCACAGCTCTGCTTGTGCAGGGGGACTGGTCTTGTCTCCGCCCCCTCCTGTAGTTTTCTGCAGGTAGCCTGTAGAGGGTGGAGCCTGTCTGGTCCCTCCCACAGCTCTGCTTGTGCAGGGTGACTGGTCTTGTCTCCGCCCCTCCTGTAGTTTTCTGCAGGTAGCCTGTAGAGGGTGGAGCCTGTCTAGTCCCTCCCACAACTCTGCTTGTGCAGGATGACTCGTCTTGTCTCCGCCCCTCCTGTAGTTTTCTGCAGGTAGCCTGTAGAGGGTGGAGCCTGCCTGCTCCCTCCCACAGCTCTGCTTGTGCAGGGTGACTCGTCTTGTCTCCGCCCCTCCTGTAGTTTTCTGAAGGTAGCCTGTAGAGGGTGGAGCCTGCTTGGTCCCTCCGACAACTCTGCTCTCTGCACAGGCTATCTACAGCATAGTGATGATGTCACTGCGACTTTTACAGGGTAATATTTGGGCTTGCCAAGGCATTTGATTTACACAATGGGGATTGTGGCTATTGAGGAATATATTTTAACCCACCCCCCCAATGATTGGACCCCAAACATTACCTGCCAAAGGAAGTAAAGAGCCAGGAAGATCTGCAGAGGAGCCGACCACAGCATATTCAGGAAGGTGGTCAGGTCCTGGAATCGCTGAGCATCCACCGACATCAGATTGACCACTTCACCGACCGTAGACGAACGCTTTGCGGCATTCGTGATGACCAGAGACTGCGGACAGAAGGACAGAGAGGCTCAGCAGACATTCTTTACTGTATCAGCGCCATTTTTTTTTTCTGGAATTTAACATTTTGGCGGCAATATACAAAACCAATAAGCCAGTAGCACTAAATTACACATTTAATGGCTGAGCGTGCCAGCAGGGAAGATGTCTGACCTCGGAGGTTCTACAAGCGATAAAAGCAATGAGCGGCCAGAGTGACCCAAAAGCAGACCAAAGATTAACCACTTCTGGACCGGAAGGATTTGCCCCCTTAATGACCAGACCTTTTTTTGCGATTCGGCACTGCGTTATTTTAGCTGACAATTGCGCGGTCGTGCGACGCTGTACCCAAATAAAATCGATGTCCTTTTTTCCCCTACAAATAGAGTTTTCTTTTGGTGGTATTTGATCACCTGTGCGATTTTTAGTTTTTGCGCTAAAAACAAAAAAAAAGAGCAACATATCTGAAAAAAAAAACTGTTATTTTTTTCACTTTCTGCTATATAACATTCCCCCCAAAAAAATGTAAAAATAAAATTTTTTCATCATTTTAGGGCAATTTGTATTCTGCTACATATTTTTGGTAAAAAAAAAAAATCCCAATAAGTGTATTTTGATTGGTTTGCGCAAAAGTTATCGTGTCTACTAACTACGGGAAATTTTTATTTATTTATTTTTTACTAGTAATGGCGGCTATCTGCGATTTTTAGCGGGACTGCGACATTGCGGCGGACAGATCGGACCCCTAACTGACATTTTTTACACTTTTGGGGGGGGGGGGGGGGACCAGTGACATTACTACAGTAATTAGTGCTAAAAATATGCACTGTCACTGTACTAATGACACTGGCAGGGAAGGGGTTAACACCAGGGGTGATCAAAGGGTTAAATGTGTCCCTAGGGGGTGTTTTCTAACGGTGTGGAGGATTGGCTTGCTGCATGAACACAGAGACCTGTGTTCCTAAATAAGAGGGAAATAGGACCCCTGTTTTCATTACTGAGAGAACAGCAGTTTCTGCTGTGTTTACAACGGCAGACTGCCGTTCAGTCTCCACGGGCAGCAATCATGGCCGCCCGCCAGACTCGCTGATTGGCTCCCTCTGTGGCCAATGGGTGTGCACTAGCGGTCCTGCAAAGTGATGTACAGGTACGTCCAGAGGTGTAACTAGAACCTTCAGGGCCCCGGTGCAAAAAACCATGAAGGGCCCCTTGGACCCCTGGCCAGGGCCCTTCCCTTCAAGCCTGGGGTTCTTCCCACTGTTACTGGGGCCCTTTATTACGGTCCGGCAGCGGGACCCTTTCACAAGTTCTGCAGTGGGCCTCCTTCCTGCCATCTTGGGGCCTCCCCACGGTGGTGGAATGCCAGGGCCCGGTCGCAAGGGTGACCTTTGCGATCCTGGAAGTTCACCCACTGGTGTCAGTAGTTTTTTTTTTTGGTATTTTAATTGTATTTTTTTTTTATCATTTTATTTTATTTTTTTACAATGTCACTGACTATGACTCTGTCCATTCAGAAAAGGAAGGAGCTGGTAAATTACATATTTTCTGACCCCTTCCTGGTTCTCTATTGTGACACATCCTCTGCAGCAGCTGGCAGGAGAGGGGAGGGAGCACAGTGGGGGGGGGGGGGGTACAATTAGCCTGCCCATGGATGGATTGAAATTCAGCCGGTCCCTCCCTAACCGGCCAAATTTAGATTATTGTATGGCCGGCTTAGTGGTTATCTGCTAAAAACAATGCTACCAGTTAACCTCTTTATGACCGCCCGCCACAGATGTACTCCCGCTCCCAGGCGAATCACCGTACATATACGGCGCTCGCTCTCGGGAGGCTACGGGGGGGGGGGGGGGTTCGCCCCCGCTCATCAGCGGGGAAGCCAATGCACGGGGCAGGCGGCTCCGATTGCCGCCTGACACCCGCGATCGCTCCCCGCTGAGAGAGAAGAACGGTCGGCTGTTGTAAACACAGCTGATCGTTCTTCTCCCTGGAATGATCACAGAGCGCCTGTGATCCTTCTATATAGGATCACATGTCTCTATGGTCATTCCATAAGCCCCGCCCCCACAGTTAGAAACACGCCCCTAGGCTCACATTTAACCTCTTGATCACCCACAGGGTTAACCCCTTCCCTGCCAGTGTCATTATTACAGTAACAGTGCAGATTTATAGCACTGATTACTGTAGTAATGTCACTGGTCCCACCAAAAGTGTCAAAAATGTCAGTCAGGGGTCCTTATATATATATATATATATATATATATATATATATATTGTTTGGGGGTTCAAAATAGTTTTCTAGCAAAAAAAAAAATGATTTTAGCTTGTAAACATCAAGTGTCAAAAATAGGCCCGGTCCTTAAGTGGTTAAAGGAGATTGTACAATCCTATATACTTTGGAGCTTTGAGCTTCTTGATTACAAACATTACATTATAATGGGGTATTGACTCAACAAAGAGCCTTTCCTCTGTATCTTTCCTGCCGTCTTGTCTTCGGTCAATGTCCCTCCTGTTATACAGCTCCTCCATACAGAGTGAGACTCCATTTACTAAGTCTGAAGAAATATCTCAGTATGTCCCACACTTGGCTTCAAACAGGAGCCTGCTCTGTATATACTTCCAGCACTCAACTTCCTGGAGGCCGGTGTAAGCATCGCCTCTGCCAGCCTGCTTGGGGATTTCAGCTGATGTGTAGCGATGATCGCATTGCAATAGAATAACACACAGCACAGTGAGAAAGGAGTCTCTGCAATTTTCAGTGGCTATCTATACAAGAAGCAAGTCGTAGTTTTTAAACAATGGCTTATCAACATTCACCTTTCGGTATATGATCCCGGTGATGGCGCTCCTCAGCCGCATTCCGGTGACGAAGCAATACTGGAAGTGCTGGTGAAGGATGAGCGTTTGGGCGACGGAGGAAAGAAACATCAACGCGGCGATGCTGAATCCCCACCAGGCCGGCGCACCGGGGTCTTTGACAAAATGTATCAGAACGCTAAAGAGAAAAAGATCCGCACAGAGATCACATTTCCATTTATAAAGGATAACATAATACAATATAATAATGTAAATAATAAATAATAATAAACAAACAATAAATACATAAACAAATAAATAATAACAAATTATTAATAATAATAACAACAAATAAATTCATAAACAATAAATAATAATAGCAATAATAAATATTAGTCCAATATACTGTAACTGTCCCTTCACTTGAGCGGTGCGCCCAGCGGACTCCGTTTTGCTCAGCCCGGGATCGATCCGCCAATCCCCACTGAGAAGGCGGATGACAGCTCTGTCTCCGCTTACTTAGCAGAGACAGACCTGTCAGATCCCCGCTCTCCTCTATGGGAGATCGGATGAGAACGGACCACCTGTCCGTTTTCATCCGATCCCATCCGATTCGATCCTCCAGACGGATGGAAAATAGGGTTTTCCATCCGTCCAGGTTTCACGGATCGGATAGCAGCGGGTGTCAGCCGACATGTCACTGCTGATATCCGCTGCTCCACTGGGCTGCATGGAGCATCCGATCCGGTCCGCCTGAAAAACTGACAGGCGGACCCGATTGGAAATCCCATGTGAAAGCGACCTAAAGCACAGGTGTCAAACACAAGGCCCGCGGGCCGAATGTGGCCCCCCAGGCCATTTCATGTGACCCTTGCACCTCTGCTGCGGCACCCCCCCCCCCTTGTCTCTGCCCCCGCCTTGTCTCAGTAGTCAGCAGCAGAGAGGATAGAACTCCTTTGCCAGATCCTGCACTTCTCTGTGCAGCTGCAGAAAAGCTTGTCTCCCCCCTCCCTTTCTCAGCAGTCCGCAGCAGAGAGGAGGGCAGAACTCCTACTACAGATCCTGCACCTCTCTGTGCAGCCGTAATACCACGTTGCCTCTGCTTCCCCTGGTCTCAGTATTCAGCAGGCTTTGGAAGCTGACTCCAGCCCTCCTCTGGTTCTCCCCCAGACCCTGCACTTTCTTCTTCCCAGATCCACCCGCATCTTCTTCCTGGCAGCAGCACAAGCTAAGGGGGTGCATTGTGATGTAAGGAAGGGTGGGTGACCCTTGACTTCTGATGGTGGGGGGGCTCTTGACATCTCATGTAAGGGTGTAAGGGGGCGTGGGGGGTGCCCTGGACATCTAATCCTACAGATGTAACCGGCCCTTTGAGGGCAAACATAATGCTGATGCGGCCCGCAATGCAATTGAGTTTGACAACCCTGCTGTAAATGGTCATAATGGACAAATGATTCCCGCTAGTTCTAAACTTCTTCTTGTAGAGATCTAACTAGACCAGGCTGTCAACTGGGAAATAAACATACATAGGAAATAAACATCAAATGATATAAATATCATAATTTATCAGAATTGTTGTAATAATAATATTATATGTTATAAAAAAACATTTATGTAAAATGTATGTATATATAAAAAAATAATAAAAATTATTAAAATGTATACTAAAAGTATTGGGACGCCTGCCTTTATACGCACATGAACTTTAATGGCATCCCAGTCTTAGTCCATATCTTTATGGACCTTGCTTTGTGCACAGGTGCGCAGTCATGTTGGAACAGGAAGGGACCATCCCCAAACTCTTCCCACTTAGTTGGGAGCATGGAATTGTCTAAAATGTCTTGGTATGCCGAAGACTTAGGAGTTCCCTTCACTGGAACTAAGGGGCTAAGCCCAACCCCTGAAAAACAACCCCACACTATAATCCCCCCTCCATCAAATTATTTGGACCAGTGCACAAAGCAAGGTCTGTGATGGGAGTAACTTTGGGTGGGGGGCCTGTGGAACCCAGCTTACCTTAGAGAGGTTGAGAAATCCCACTCTTAGCCCCCTAGGCCCTTCCTATGTGCAAGTCACCCTGTGTCTATTATTAGGGGCACAGGGTAACTGAGAAAATGATGGACATCTACTTATTGGACACTGAGAATGTGGTTTGGATTACTTCAAATGGGACAGTAATATTTATCAACAATATACCTGAAGAAATATATGAAGATTTAATCCCACTTTACACTGTGAGATATATAGCCTGTTGTCATGAAGTCTGTAACTTCTAAATAATCAAAGCATTGTTAAGATGTGGATTCCATGTACTCCACCTAGGCTGGTTTAAGTGCCAAGTTATTTAGCAAGTTAATGATAACCTTGTCAGCTAAAGTAGTTGCTAGAGGGGGATTAGCAATGAGTCAGAACTGCCTCGTTATCTAAACCATTGTGTGATGTTTTGGGTAAATATTCGGCTCATTGTTCATGTAGTGACTGACATACTTCTTAAGAGTATAAAAAGTTTGTAATCTTGTTCAATAAATCAGTTTCAGAGTTTGTAGCTAAAACGAGTGCTGTCTAGTTCTTGGTTGCAATAGGCGGCTAGAATATCTGATATCTATGTTAAAGATTGGAGGAAGCAGCAAGAACGCAAGCACTTGTGCGTCGGTCTCGTCACAAGGTCCATAAAGATATAAATGAGCGAGTTTGGGGTGGAGGAACTTGACTGACCTGCACAAAGTCCTGACCTCATCCCAATAGAACACTTTTGGGGTGAATAAGAGCGGAGACTGCCAGCCAGGCATTCTCATCCAAAATCAGTTTCTGACCTCACAAATGCGCTTTTGGAAGAATGGTTAAACATTCCCATGCTCCCGATGATGCGCGTGACACAAAACGGCCGTAGAGCTATTGAGACATGCCTGAGGTCCAGCCACTACTTTAATATCTGAGGTGGTGGCTCCTGATGTAAGTGACTAGATACATCTTTGCCATTTTCATTTGGTTGGAACTTGGACCTCTTTCCAATGCTTTGCATTGTCATTTTAACTATTTTCCAATTTTGCATTTTTTATTAAATATTTTTTGTATTATTACTACACTATGAGTATCTCTATATTCTTTATTTGGATGTCCATATTCGCTTAATTGATGCCACGGTTCCACATGAGGAGACTCTCTGTATTGCCCAATTTCGCTCTTCAGGACCGAAAAGGACCTAGACACCAGTGGCCACATGCGCTATTGCTGTCTTATAATTTGGACAGTAACTAACTCTGGTGAGTGTACACTTTATATATACGGTGGAGCACAACGTTCACGAGTGTCAATGTTAATTTTTTGTTCTTTACACTGGGACACTTTTTTTCTTGTATTTGATTTATATACTTTTTTGGACTCACATTGGACTTTTTTATTATGTTTAAAGCGGAGTTCCACCCAGTGAACGTTTTTTTAAATAAAAATACCCCCGGGACAGTCAGGGCTAGTACATTCCACAATGGATAGCCTCTGATCTGTCCCGGGTTGCACTTACCTTTTAGAAGAAATACTTACCTTGAAAATGTATTGTCCAGCACTACCATCTCAGGTGTGGGCAGCTTGAAGCCAGCGCGATCCTCTTCTGTGTCCTCTTCCGTCTTATTTGGTCCCACGATGCCCTGCACCGGCCCCGCCGTCACTTCCGGTGCCACAGCGTCATCCCTGCACAGCTTCTGGGCATGCCCAGAAGCTGTTTTGCAAGGTATGACGGTTCCTGCACCGGAACTGACGTCGGGGCCGGTGCAGGCGCATTGATTCCTGGGAGCGATGACGTTCAGCTCCCAGGAATCATTGCAAAAGCCAGGAAGTGACGACTCGCCGTGGCTGCCGAGGGGAGGAAGAGGAATTAAGGTGAGTATATTTTCTTCTTAACGAGGTAAGTAAAAAAAAAAAAAAAAAATTGCGATTATCTATTTGTTTTTCAGGTGACCCGGAGCGAGAAGATGGAGGTAAGTATAATTTTAGGGTGGAACTCAACTTTAATCTAGTTTGAGTGCTGCAACTGTTTTATTTACATTCCCATAGACACACTCCTAAACCTTGTGGACAGCCTTCCCAGAAGAGTTGAAGCTGTTATAGCTGCAAAAGGTGGACCAACTCAATATTGAACTCTACGGACTAAGACTGAGATGCCAGTTGGACAATATTATATATATATATATATATATATATATACATACACACTGCTTAAAAAAATGAAAGGAACACTTTGAAAACACATCAGATCTCAATGGGAAAAAAAAAACACATGTTGGATATCTATACTGATATGGACTGGGTAATGAAATATTTCTAAAGTGAGGGAATCCCCGGTTGTCCCCATCTGAAGATTTCCCCTCTTTTCCTGTTCTGCTGACAACCCACATTTTGGGATTTTCTTTTTTTCTGTCAATGATAACAGTGCACAGGACAAATAAAGAGGGTGAATCTCCCTAACAAGGACACAGACAGCAATAAAACAGACAAAGGTTCTATTCCCTCTCCTCTATTAAAAAATAAAAAAGGTTTTGCCCTTCAGTTAATCTTGTGATCTAGGTACCTTTGCCAGACAGGACAGCCAGGTTGGTGACCCATTCTTCTTCACTGAAGTTAGGCAATCCAGTTTCGTCACTGCCCGGACCCCCGTTCAACGAGGAGAATCACTGAGGTCATCACTCAGCTTATTCTGCATTTTACTTCTGTCAGTAGGCTCCCATTGTTAGACTGAAAGCCCTGTGTAATGCAATAGAGCTCCCACTGGCTCAATGAGCTGCCCCACCTTTTCTCAGTCCACTGTGCAGGGGATTGCAGGAAGCCATTATAAAGACAGATTTAAGTACGTCTAATATCTAAATGTAACATCTGAGCTGCTTTTGCCCATGATACAGCCTGTTCAGTAATTATGACAATCCATAAATTCTACCTTGGCCGTTGGAGTGGAGCACCTCGATTCCAAAGGAACCTTACCTTAATAACTGGGGATTGACGAATGATAAGAGATCCTGGAAAAGCTTGAACACAGACCCGATTAAAAAGAACGGTCCAAACGCCCTGATCAGAACTTTCAGAAAGGAAGGCTCTCTCTTCTTCTTGTTGTTGACGATCAGAACTTCAGACTCCATTGGTTTTTCGCTCATGTGGTTCATTTCTGCTTCTTGGGCTTTGCTGAATTGCACTTCACTACTCCTGGAAGGTCAAAAAAGGTGGAGATGGGTCAACGTGACAGTCACTGTGAGCACTATGGACACACGAAGAAAGCTCTACAGAGCATTGACTGATGGATCTAAATGCTGAAGGTGGGGGGAGGACATCCCAGGTACAGCTTACACCATAAGAGTCCCAACCGGTAAACTAATGAAGGCCATGGAATTAGACTGGACAATGAATGACCAACTCTACATTTATCTCATGTGTGTAGAATTATCTCATCATAGTACATGGGTCTTCATTGAGTACACAGACCCATCCACACTGGTATTTGCAGGTCTGTAGACTCAGACACCAGGGTCATAACTAGGGATGCACCGATCCAATATTCAGATCGGATATCGGCCCCGATACGGGCAAAATAGCTGGATCGGGGGATCGCTAAAATTAAGAGGTCCACGGGCCGATCCGGTTTTGCTCTTTACATAGCATGTGAGGGAGAGGAGAACAGCTGTCAAAGAAAAAAAAAAAAAAAAAAGAGCCTCCTGCAAACTCTCCCAGTTAAGTAAACACAATGATTACAATAAAGGAGAGAGCGGCGCCAGCTTAGTATAGTACAAGTTTATTTAACACTGTTAAAATTGGTGACTCACTGTCCGAGGTTGGGTGAGACCGGTACACAAAGACTGTTAGGGTCATCCATCTTCCTCTTCCAGGATAGTGGTCATAGGAGAAGGTGGTGAGGTTCCAGAGGTATAGCCGAGCCGCTGTGGGGCTGCTAGTTGTCACTGGCCGTGGCAGAGCATGCACAACAGGGCTCCGACTGCCGACTTCTGATCCCTGATGACATCACTTCCTGGCAGGAGAAAAATAGGGGTTGCACGCGTTCGGAGCATCCGTGCTCCTTCGTCAGGCGTCAGCCCATCGCCTGATGAAGGAGCACGGATGCTCCGAACGCTTGCAACCCCTATTTTTCTCCTGCCAGGAAGTGATGTCATCAGGGATCAGAAGTCGGCAGCCGGAGCCCTGTTGTGCATGCTCCGCCTCGGCCAGTGACAACTAGAAGCCCCACAGCGGCTCGGCTATACCTCTGGAACCTCACCACCTTCTCCTATGACCACTATCCTGGAAGAGGAAGATGGATGACCCTAACAGTCTTTGTGTACCGGTCTCACCCAACCTCGGACAGTGAGTCACCAATTTTAACAGTGTTAAATAAACTTGTACTATACTAAGCTGGCGCCGCTCTCTCCTTTCTTGCATCTCTCAGGGCTTCTCCACGCTTCAGCCGGCTGCCGCGGACTATAGCTTCCCTACAGTACCAAACTTTGTTCCCCCCCACGCAGCCCCATAACCCTCCCCCCCTCCCATCCACCCACATTCCTTGTACCACCTTGGGATATTAGAAGAGCGCCATGACACCCCCCACAATGATTACAATGTATCTTTTCGTTCAGTCTGCCAGAGGAGGGAAGTTTAACCTCTTAAAGACTAAACCCATGACATTTTAATGATTTGGAATGCAAAATTGTTATAAGGTATCTGCCGATACCGATCCGGAAGTATTATTTTGTTATAAGCTCAAAAACAGTACTTCCGGATCGGACTCGGGATCAGCGATTTCACAAAGCAAAAGATCGGGATCGGGACCAAAAAAGTCGGATCGGTGCATCCCTAGTCATAACTCCACATAGGATCGGTCTGAGGTGGAACCACAAACCTTGGCAGCATATTTTGGGTTATGTAACAAAATTGGTGGAAGAGCAGACAATGAAGGATCATTCATTACTATGGCGAGCCCTTGTCCCTTTTTATGCATAGAAAATACCCAAAATAAAATGTGGGCGGGACTTTTAAAGCATTCACATTCTATTTTGGGTATTTTCTGACCATCTAGAGCAGTGATCTTCAAACTGCGGCCCAGGGGCCGGATGTGGCCCTTTGCCTGCTTTTATCTGGCCCTTGAGGCACTATTTCATTAATTGACACCAACAATGGAGCACATTTCCTCCCAATGACACCAACGAAGGGCCTCAATTCCTACCAATGACACCAACGATGGGGCCCAATTACAGTAATGATGGGGCACAATTCCTCCCAATGACACCAACGGTTGGGCAATATTCCTCCCAATTAAGCAAACGATGGGGCACAATTCCTCTCACTGATACCAATGATGGGGCACAATTCCTCCCAATGACACCAATGATGGGGCACAATTCCTCCCAATGACACCAATGATGTGGCACAATTCCTAGCAATGACACCATTGATGGGGCTCAATGACGGCAATGTGGGGACACAATTCCTACCAATGAAACCAATGATGGGGCATTGTTTACTCCAACTGATGCTGGGACATTTTCTACTCCCGATGGCCACAGTCCGGCCTCCCTAAACTCTGAAGGACAGTAACCCGGCCCTTTGTTTAGAAAGTTTGGAGACCCCTGATCTAGAGGAAACCACCAAAACCAAAGAACATACAAGTTCCATGGAGATGGTGTCCTTACAGACATTTGCTCCTACAAACCTAGCACCGCAAGACCACAAACATTGTGCAAAAATCAAAACCACCAAAACATTGTACCACCCAAAACTCAATCAGTACGGTGTGGGGCCCAATTTCTTGAATAATTGGCCTTAGGGTCTTGGGCTAAATCCACACTGATGGTACTCTTCAGCAGGCCGCCAGCCTCCATAAATTACCTTAACTTGGCCTTCTCTTTGTCCCACTCTTTCATCAGTTTAGACACAACTTCTAGGGATTTGTCATCTTCATTCAATGACCAAAGGTCCTTGTCTTCCAGAGGCCTCTTATAGCCCAATATCGCCATCCTGGGAACACAAATAAGAACATTCTTCTCAGTTTCAGCATGAAGAGTCAGAACACAAACTGCGTAATAAGATGAAGATTAATTAATAGAAAACAAAATATTTACTTCTGTACACTGAGATGGACCTCACACACTCCGGGCCTCTTTTAAACTGACCCCTTACTGGGCTGAGGACGTAAGGAACACATTGTGTAAGACAGAAACTTGTGTCACCCATGTTCAGATCTCTCTGGGCTGAAGATAGATAAAGAGCTGTTCTCTCAACCACCTTGTGAAGAACGACACATGGGAGGGAAATTTGGTGGAAAAGACCTTGTCCTTGCCTCTAAGTGGGCCTATTCTAATCTATACAAATACTGATGTTTTTAATAAAAATTTAAATTTTTATCATTATATTTGAGTTTTAGATTAGTAGCAAATAGGAAACCTGGATTGGTGCCTCTTGAGTAGTGAGTGGTCTCCAAACTCCAGCCGGGGGCCAGATGTGGCCCTTTGCTTGCTTTTATCTGGCCCTTAGGGCACTATTTAATCCACTGATACCAACAATAGGGCATAATTACCCCCCACGGACACCAATGAAGGGGCACGATTCTTCCCAATAACCCCAATGATGGGTCACAATCCCTCCCAATGAGACCAACAACTGGGCCCTGTGACGGGAGTCACTTTGGGTGGGGGGCCCGTGGAACCCAGCTTCCCTTGGAGAGGTTGGGAAACTCTTGTTTCAGCTCATGCCCCTCTTATGTTTAAGTCACCCTGTGTCTATTAGGGGCTCAGGGTGACCGAGAAAATGATGGACAGCAACCTAATGGACACTGAGAATGTGGTTTGGATTACTTCAAATGGGACATTGTATTAGCTTTGCCATATAGCCAGTAGTAGAACATTGCCATGCCGTCTGCAATTCCTGATTAATCAAAGCATTGCTTAGATTTGGATACCATGATTAATTGTTAATTGGAACACCTATTGTCTCTGCTAGCAAACCCTTGTGGGATGTGTTTATACTTGTAATAATGTGTCCTTTGTATTCACTGTTGTAGGGGCCGAATAGTCTAGTCATCCAGGCTGGGTTAAGGTACTAGGTAATTAGCGCATGTTAATTACGTTTCTGGTTACAGTTTGTATTGTTAGGGTAATATGATCAGCAGGGGGGGGGTGTCCTCCTGTGTGGCATATATTCTGTGTGAGTTTGTCAAATAAACAGTTCCAGATCTCATACAAGCTAAGTTATCGGCTAGTCTTGTATGTTATGCAGCTATAATATCTGATATCTATGTTCAAGACCAGAGGAAGCAGTATACTTATGGAAGCACTTAAGCACGGCGTGAGTGGGTTCTGTTACAGGCCCAATGACACCATCGATGGGGCACAATCCCTCCCAATGACACCAACAATAGGGTTGAATGATACCAATGATGGAGCACAATCCCTTCTACTGACACTAACAATTGGGCCAAATGACACCAATGATGGGGCACAATGCCTCCCAATGACATCAACAATTGGTCCCAATGACACTGATGATGGGGCACAATTCCTCCCAATGAGACCAACAATTGTGCCCAATGACACCAATGATGGAGCACAATTCCCCCCCAATTAAACCAACGATGGGGCACAATTCAATGCATTGTTTTTTTCCACTGACTTTGCAAACTTTTCTACTCCCAATGGCCACAGTCAGACCCCCTTCCCCCCAAAGTGTGAAGGACAGTAAACATGTTCTAGAGAATGTTCAGTTAGATAGGACAATGCCACCAATGGGTGAGGATTGTACCTGTCTGTGGGTGCCCTGTCTTGGGTGAACCATTGGTAAAAAAGACCCAGTACCCGCTCTAAAACTTGTTTTCAGGGCTGTTTTAAGCCCCACATAAACCCAAATGAAGCATCAGCCAACCACCATTATATGACAATATTTAATTTTTACCTCATTTTCTGCTCATTTTTACTTCCTGTAATTTTTTTTAATCAAACATACACTCAATTTTCAAAAGTATTGGGACGCCTGCCTTTACAAAAACATGAACTTTAATGGCATCCCAGTCATAATCCGTAGGGTTCAATATTGAGTTGGCCCACCCTTTGCAGCTATAACAGCTTCATCTCTTCTGGGAAGGCTGTCCACAAGGTTTAGGAGTGTCTATGGGAATGTTTGACCATTGTTCCAGAAGCACATTTGTGAGGTCAGGTACGGATTTTGCATGAGAAGGCTGCGCTCGCAGTCTCCGCTCTAATTAATCCTAAAGGTGTTCTATCGGGTTGAGGTCAGAACTCTGTACAGGTCAGTCAAGTTCCTCCCCCCTCGAACTCACTCATGTATGTCTTTATGGACCTTGCTTTGTGCATTGGTGTGCAGTCATGTTGGAACAGGAAGGGGCCATCCACAAACTGTTCCCACAAAGTTTGGAGCATAAAATTGTCCAAAAATGTATTGGTATGCTGACGCCTTAAGAGTTCCCTTTAGTGGAACTAAGGGGCCAAGCCCAACCCCTTAAAAACAACCCCACACCATAATCCCCCCTCGCCAAACGATTTAGACCAGTGCACAAAGCAAGATCCATAAAGACATGGATGAGTGAGTTTGGGGTGGAGGAACTTGACTGGCCTGCACAGAGTCCTGACCTCAACCCGATAGCACACCTTTGGGATGAATTAGAGGGGAATCTGCAAGCCAGTCCTTCTCGTTCAACATCAATGCCTGACCTCACAAATGCACTTCTGGAAGAATGGTCAAACATTCCCATAGACACACTTCTAAACCTTGTGGACGGCCTTCCCAGAAGAGTTGAAGCTGTTATAGCTGTAAAGGGTGGGCCAACTCAATATTGAACCCTACAGACTAAGACTGGAATGCCATTAAAGTTCATGTGCGTGTAAAGGCAGGCGTCCCAATACTTTTGACAATATAGTGATCTCATACACTGGAAAAAGAACAAGGAAACACATAATACAGATAATACATAATACATATATATTCACGTTCCACCTACTTTGTGAACCACCAAAATGTCAATCTTGAGAGGAAGCTGGCATCAGACTCTGGACAAGGATTCTGCGGAAGGATGATGGAGAAGAACTGTTCAGTTTGTTCTGGTTCTTAATGTAATATTTAATTTTTTCCCGTATATTAAAAGGAGGAGTACTCACACATTCGGAGGAGACGGGGGAGAAGAAAGGGCGGGCCTCCTTAAAACAGGACAGGATGAGCTCCAACACCAGCAGAGTGAAATAAATAAAGAAGGTGGTGAAGCGGAAACTGTCCGACGCTTCCTGAAGACGAGACAAAATGGAGGGAGAAAATGTTTTTTTATAAAAAGGTGAAAGATTTATTCGATCTAAAGAGAAACCAGAACTGCGGGGGAATGGAAAAAATAAATAAATAAAAAAAAAAAAATATATCCTTGCCGTGGGTCTCCCTTAGGGTTACAGTGAGGGAAAAAAGTATTTGATCCCCTGCTGATTTTGTACCTTTGCCCACTGACAAAGAAATGATCAGTCTATAATTTTAATGGTGGGTTTATTTTAACAGTTAGAGACAGAATAACAACAAAAATGCATTTAAAAAAAGTTATAAATTGGTTTGCATTCTAATGAGTGAAATAAGTATTTGATCCCCTATCAATCAGCAAGATTTCTGGCTCCCTGGTGTCTTCTATACAGGAAAGGAGCTGAGATTAGGAGGACTCTCCTTTAAAGGGAGTGCTCCTAATCTCAGCTTGTTACCTGTATAAAAGAAACCTGTCCGCAGAAGCAATCAATCAGATTCTAATCTCTCCACCATGGCCAAGACCAAAGGAAAGTAACAGGCGCCGCTGAGTGTAGCAACAATTTTATTAAATGACAAATTATAATAGTAACTCACATAGAGGTGTCCTTGAGTCCATGTTCCGTATCCTAGATCACTTCCTGTACGCAATCTTTCCACATACCGACTGGCCCGCAGCCGGGTGATGACAGTACAGGGAGGATTGAGGAGGAGCTGGTTCAAGTGGAGGCAGCGGTGAACTGCAAGCTCTCCGGAAGTGACGCAACGCATTTCGGAGCATGCGTAATCGACCAAAGAGCTGTCCAAGGACGTCAGGGACAAGATTGTAGACCTACACAAGGCTGGAATGGGCTACAAGACCATCGCCAAGCAGCTTGGTGGGAGGGTGACAACAGTTGTTGCGATTATTCGCAAATGGAAGAAACACAAAATAACGGTCAATCTCCCTCAGTCTGGGGCTCCAAGCAAGATCTCAACTTGTGGAGTTTCAATGATCATGAGAACGGTGAGGAGAGCCCAGAACTTCACGGGAAAATCTTGTCAATGATCTCAAGTCAGCTGGGACCATAGTCACCAAGAAAACAATTGGTAACACACTACGCCATGAAGAACTGAAATTCTGCAGGGCCCGTAAAGTCCCCCTACTCAAGAAAGCACATGTACAGCCCGTTTGAAGTCTGCTAATGAACATCTGAATGATTCAGAGGAGAACTGGGTGAGAGTGTTGTGGTCAGAGGAGACCAAAATCAAGCTCATTGGCATCAACCCAACTCACAGTGTTTGGAGGAGGAGGAATGCTGCCTATGACCCCAAGAACACCATCCCCCACCATCAAACATGGAGGTGGAAACATTATGCTATGGGGGTGTTTTTCTGCTAAGGGGATAGGACAACTTCACCGCATCAAAAGGGACGAAGAACGGGGCCATGAGAACCTCCTTTCCTCAGCCAGGGCATTGAAAATGGGTCATGGATGGGTTCTCCAGCATAACAATGACCCAAAACACACGGCCAAAGCAACAAAGGAGTGGCTCAAGAAGCAGCACAGTGAGGTCCTGGAGTGGCCTAGCCAGTCTCCAGACCTTAATCCCATAGAAAATATGTGGAGGGAGCTGAAGGTTCGAGTTACCAAACATCAGCCTCGAAACCTTAATGACTTGGAGAGGATCTGTAAGGAAGAGTGGGACAAAATCCCTCCAGAGATGTGTGCAAACCTGGTGGCCAACTACAGGAAACGTTCGACCTCTGATTGCCAACAAGGGTTTCTCCACCAACTACTAAGTCATGTTTTGGGAAGGGGTCAAATACTTATTTCACTCATTAAAATGCAAATCAATTTATAACTTTTTTGAAATGCGTTTTTCTGGATATTTTTGTTGTTATTCTGTCTCTCACTGTTAAAATAAACCCACCATTAAAATTATAGACTGATCAGTGGGCAAATGTACAAAATCAGCAGGGGATCAAATACTTTTTTTCCTCACTGTAAATGCTTTTTACCAGAAAAAAAAGCAGTTTTAATTACCCCTCCTCCTCTCTCCAATACTCCAGGATGAACATTAATTAAAAAAATCTCTTCAATATAAGTGAAGGTTGCGACCATCCTTAATATAGGTCATGAACATTGATATATCATGCACACTTTTTTTTTTTTTATTTTTTTTTTTTTTTTTTTTTTAGGTACTCCTAAAACTCCTAGAGGGGAAACATATTCCTCTCTAGGGATTTTAGGGGAACCTAAAAAAAAAACCTCCCAAAAAAACTACAGATTGTGGGCGGGCCCTTAACACCCTTACATACAATGAAGGATTGCTGGTCCTGCGTTGTATGTGATGATGTCAGAGCTGCCACTGCCAGACAGACTACTGATAGACAGGTCTTCTTACTAAAGCAATGTCCTGATTGGATAAAACCCCATCCAACACCTTGAGTTTAAATTACCTGTTTTACGGAGGAGATGACCTTCGACCGGAAAGGAATAATGGCGCAAAGTGTGGCCAAGAACCAGAAAACGATGAGAACGCCGGAAGATTGGACGCCTTTCAGCCTCTCATAATGGATAAGAATTGTTGCTGCAATCTGAGGGAAAATAAAGGAAGACTAAGAGTTAAATATCGTATAAACTCATAGGAATAAAACACAGCAAAATAATATAGAAGTTATATTATACAGGAGTGACATCACCGCTCTCCAGATATAAGATATATTATACAGGAGTGACATCACCGCTCTCCAGATATAAGTTATATTATACAGGAGTGACATCACCGCTCTCCAGATATAAGTTATATTATACAGGAGTGACATCACCGCTCTCCAGATATAAGTTATATTATACAGGAGTGACATCACCGCTCTCCAGATATAAGTTATATTATACAGGAGTGACATCACCGCTCTCCAGATATAAGATATATTATACAGGAGTGACATCACCACTCTCCGGATATGTTATATTATACAGGAGTGACATCACCGCTCTCCAGATATAAGATATATTATACAGGAGTGACATCACCGCTCTCCAGATATAAGTTATATTATACAGGAGTGACATCACCGCTCTCCAGATATAAGTTATATTATACAGGAGTGACATCACCGCTCTCCAGATATAAGATATATTATACAAGAGTGACATCACCACTCTCCGGATATGTTATATTATACAGGAGTGACATCACCGCTCTCCAGATATAAGTTATATTATACAGGAGTGACATCACCGCTCTCCAGATATAAGATATATTATACAAGAGTGACATCACCACTCTCCGGATATGTTATATTATACAGGAGTGACATCACCGCTCTCCAGATATAAGTTATATTATACAGGAGTGACATCACCGCTCTCCAGATATAAGTTATATTATACAGGAGTGACATCACCGCTCTCCAGATATAAGTTATATTATACAGGAGTGACATCACCGCTCTCCAGATATAAGATATATTATACAAGAGTGACATCACCACTCTCCGGATATGTTATATTATACAGGAGTGACATCACCGCTCTCCAGATATAAGTTATATTATACAGGAGTGACATCACCGCTCTCCAGATATAAGTTATATTATACAGGAGTGACATCACCGCTCTCCAGATATAAGATATATTATACAGGAGTGACATCACCGCTCTCCAGATATAAGATATATTATACAGGAGTGACATCAACGCTCTCCAGATATAAGTTATATTATACAGGAGTGACATCACCGCTCTCCAGATATAAGATATATTATACAGGAGTGACATCACCGCTCTCCAGATATAAGTTATATTATACAGGAGTGACATCACCACTCTCCGGATATAAGTTATATTATACAGGAGTGACATCACCGCTCTCCAGATATAAGTTATATTATACAGGAGTGACATCACCGCTCTCCAGATATAAGTTATATTATACAGGAGTGACATCACCGCTCTCCAGATATAAGTTATATTATACAGGAGTGACATCACCGCTCTCCAGATATAAGATATATTATACAAGAGTGACATCACCACTCTCCGGATATGTTATATTATACAGGAGTGACATCACCACTCTCCAGATATAAGTTATATTATACAGGAGTGACATCACCGCTCTCCAGATATAAGATATATTATACAGGAGTGACATCACTGCTCTCCAGATATAAGATATATTATACAGGAGTGACATCAACGCTCTCCAGATATAAGTTATATTATACAGGAGTGACATCACCGCTCTCCAGATATAAGATATATTATACAGGAGTGACATCACCGCTCTCCAGATATAAGTTATATTATACAGGAGTGACATCACCACTCTCCGGATATAAGTTATATTATACAGGAGTGACATCACCGCTCTCCAGATATAAGTTATATTATACAGGAGTGACATCACCACTCTCCAGATATAAGATATATTATACAGGAGTGACATCACCGCTCTCCAGATATAAGTTATATTATACAGGAGTGACATCACCTCTCTCCAGATATGAGTTATATTATAGGGGAGTGACATCACCGCTCTCCAGATATAAGTTATATTATACAGGAGTGACATCACCACTCTCCAGATATAAGTTATATTATACAGGAGTGACATCACCGCTCTCCAGATATAAGTTATATTATACAGGAGTGACATCACCGCTCTCCGGATATAAGTTATATTATACAGGAGTGACATCACCACTCTCCAGATATAAGTTATATTATACAGGAGTGACATCACCACTCTCCAGATATAAGATATATTATACAGGAGTGACATCACCGCTCTCCAGATATAAGATATATTATACAGGAGTGACATCACCGCTCTCCAGATATAAGTTATATTATACAGGAGTGACATCACCGCTCTCCAGATATAAGATATATTATACAGGAGTGACATCACCGTTCTCCAGATATAAGTTACATATTAGACTTCTTATAGTGATCTATACAAACCATTGTGATTCCGACAATTAGAGGAGTAACAAAGAAGACAGGAGGCGGAGCCTCTTCCTGAACAAGTTTATGGAAGGAGTAGAACAGGTCCGCCCAGCACACGCACCAAAGCAGAACGCCAATCACCTGAAATATACAAACCGATAAATCTGTTAAAATTATTTTTTACATTTTTACAAAATATTCCAATCACCCCCTCACTGCCTGAAATATAAGACTGTTAGAAATTTTGTCTTAAAGCCATTGTAATATCCAAGAACCAATAAATGAGGCTTCAGGAACACTCTGTCCCCCCCCCCCCCTCCTGATTGTAGGAATACCTCCCACTGCCAGCCCATTTTAAATCTCAGGTGGTGCTTATGCAAATGATGTCATATATATCCCAGGAGTATTCAGGAGAGGAGATGAGAGGTTTTCTCAGCTATGCACACCCTCCTGCCTGCATGCCTGAGCTAGGGGCAGATGGATTTCAGGAAGTAAATGGCGCATTAATCATTGCATCATCTGCCCTAACTCAGGATGGCCACAGCCAGAAATGCTGGGGGAGGAGGGGGCAAAATAAAAAAGAGACATGGATGGGGGGAAATTGCTTTGAATATTAAAAATGTATTCAATTGTGTTTTTAGTTTGTGATGCTCAGATAGTTCCACTTTAACTGCAGTAGAAACAAATTATGTTATTATGCTGGCTGTGCTGTGTTGCTGAGCAGTAAAAATATCAAGACTGGATGGACAAAAACCCCAAAACAAAAACAAATCATTTGGAAGATAAAACAGCTCTGATATACATATTTCATCATTATATTTAGCTTTTTGCCGGGAGTTAATATAAAGAATTCATTATAAGTTTCCATAGGACAGTATAGAACAGGTCTACAACTTACAAGAAATGTGAGGAGCTAAGTAAAGGTTTGCAGTATAAAACAAGTCTGATTTTTATTTAGTGAATATAATGCAATTATAACTGAGATTATGAAAAATAAATGGATAGATAGGGAGACAGCGAGAGAAAGAGAAGGGGGGAGAAGGTGGGGTAGGGGGAGAGAAAAAGAGAGAAGGGGGGAGAAGGTGGGGAGAGAGAAAGTGAGAGAGAAAGGAGGAGAAGGTGGGGAGAGAGAAAGAGAGAGAGAGAGAGAGAGAGAAAGGAGGAGAAGGTGGGGTGGGGAGAGAGAAGGAGGAGAAGATGGGGTGGGGAAAGAGAAAAAGAGAGAGAGAGAGAGAGAAAGGAGGAGAAGGTGGGGTGGGGAGAAAGAAGGGGGGAGAAGGGAGGAGAAGGTGGGGTGGGGAGAGAGAAAGAGAGAAGGGGCAAGAAAGTGGGGGAAGGAGGGAAAGAAAGAGTGGGGAGAGAAGGGAGAAAAATGGGGAGAGATAGAAAGGGGGAGAGGGAGAATAGTGGGAGGAGGGGAGAGGGAAAAAGGGGGAGGAGGGGAGAGAGAGAATAGGGTGAGAGAGAGAAGGGGGGAGATGAGGGAGGTGGAGAGAGAGAGAAGGAGAGAAAGAAAGGGGGGGGAGAGAAAAATAAAAATAGGGGAGAGTGAGAGAGAAAGGGGGGTGAGAGGGAAAGGTAGGAGAGAGAGAGAAGGGGGGAGAGAGAGAAGGGGGAGGGAGAGAGAGAGAGAAGGGGGTAGAGGAAGGGGAGAGAGAGAGAAGAGGAGAGAAAGCGAAAGGGGGGGGGAAGAGAGGTGGGAGAGAGATGGGGGGGGAGAGAGAAGGGAAGGGGGAGAGAAAGAAGGGGGGAGAGAGAGAAAGAAGGGGGGAGGGAGAGAAAGAAGGGGGAGAGAGAGAGCAAGAGGGAGAGAGAGAGCAAGGGGGAGAAAGAAGGGGGAGAGAGAGAGCAAGGGGGAGAGAGAGAAAGAGAGGAGAGAGAGAGAGAGAGAGAAAGAGAGGAGAGAGAGAGAGAGAAGGGGGAGAGAGGGGGGGAGAGAGAGAGGGGGAGAGAGAGAGAGAAGGGGGGGGGAGAGAGAGAAGGGGAGAGAGAGAGAGAAGGGGGGGAGAGAAGGGAAGGGGGAGAGAAAGAAGGGGGGAGAGAGAGAAAGAAGGGGGGAGGGAGAGAAAGAAGGTGGGAGGGAGAGAAAGAAGGGGGAGAGAGAGAGCAAGGGGGAGAAAGAAGGGGGAGAGAGAGCAAGGGGAGGAGAGAGAAAGAGAGGAGAGAGAGAGAAAGAGAGGAGAGAGAGAGAGAAGGGGGAGAGAGAGAAGGGGGAGAGAGAGAGAGAAGGGGAGAGAGAGAGAGAGAAGGGGGGAGAGAGAAGAGGGTTGGGGAGAGAGAGAGGGTGGAGAGAGAGAGAGAGAGAGAGAAGGGGGAGAGAGAGCGGGTAAAGAGAGAGAAGGGGGAGAGAGAGAGAGAGAGGGGGGGGGAAGAGAGAGAGGGGGGAGAGAGAGAAGGGGGTGGAGAGAAAGAGAGAGAGAAGGAGGGATGGGGTGGAGTGATAGGGGGAGATGGGGAAGGGGGGGTGGGTGGTAATGGGGAGGTAATGGAGGGGGAGGGATCTCACCGTTTTGACTTTGCAGAGCACAGACAGCACAATATATCCTCTTCTGTTATATCTTAAATAAATAATATAAAATGGGAGTATGGCCCAGAGGTAGATGCAGGGGATCCAGGCGATGATGGTGTTCTGAAAGCATGGCGTCAGATCCGGGGAGTCGGTGTAAAGCGTTAGGTTGGGATCCTGAAATAAAACACAAGGATCTTATAAGAAATTGTATAAAGCAAAAAATTCAGTTCAGTTCTTTAAAGGTGAGCTCCGCTCATAACTAAGAAAAATTTTTCCAGTTTAGATTTTTTGGAGTTTTTATTAGTAACATAATACTAAACTTTGTTTCCAAATGTAATAGTGGGAATAGTTTTACCAGTGCCTGGAAATAAGATATAAGACACAGATGTAGCGTCATGCTGTGACCTGTTTTATGTTAGCTGATCACAGTGACAGCCATGGGACTGCTGGAGAAGTCAGCTGAAGATATCCCCCCCCTCCCCCACCTTTATTTGGGATATTTCCAGTTCAGATGACTTCCAGGGGGGTCCTGCAGAGCCCCCCGAATTCCGCTGTACTGAGATTTCGGCGCTGAGCGACACAATATCCCAATAATGAGGAATCGGACGGATCTCAAATTTCCCCGCTCTGTCCTCATTAAAGTAAATGAAGCATTTAACCTGCTGGAGGATGAATGTGCCGATTGTTATATAATGTAAAACAGACCAACTCTGCTATTATTCATTGACCTGAGTCTGAGAAAACCGCGCCAAATCTGACGCCACTATGAAGTTCAATACACTGTATGCTGGACCAGGACCAAGAGTATTTCAGGAGAGGAGAGTTATAGAGGAAGGAGCAGAGTCCCTCAGCAGAGCAGAGTATTTCAGGAGAGGGGAGTTATATAGAAGAAGGAGCAGAGTCCTCCAGTTGAGCAGAGTATTTCAGGAGAGGGGAGTTAGATAGAGGAAGGAGCAGAGTCCTCCAGCAGTGCAGAGTATTTCAGGAGAGGGGAGTTATATAGAAGAATGAGCAGAGTCCTCCAGCAGAGCAGAGTATTTCAGGAGAGGAGAGTTATATAGAAGAAGGAGCAGAGTCCTCCAGCAGTGCAGAGTATTTCAGGAGAGGGGAGTTATATAGAAGAAGGAGCAGAGTCCTCCAGCAGAGCAGAGTATTTCAGGAGAGGGGAGTTAGATAGAAGGAGCAGAGTCCTCCAGCAGAGCATTTCAGGACAGAAGATTTGGACAGAGAAAGGAGCTTTTTATCCCTCTTAAAGAGAAACTCCAGCGCTCTGTATGCCATCTGTTTATAGCAGTGTTTCTCAACTCTGGTCCTCAGGGCACACTAACAGGCCAGATTTTAAATATTACCTTGGGGAGATGCAGACTAGAATACTGCAATCACCGAGCAACAAATTATATCACCTGTGATGTATTTCAGTTTTCTTGCAAACCTGGCCTGTTAGTGGGTCCTGAGGACCGGAGTTGAGAAACACTGCTCTATAGAATGCATCCAGGTCGTCATATTGCTTCAGTATGTCATAGTACAGAGGGATAATGCTCTGCTTCAGTATGTCACAGTACATGTTGGCATTCATGGTTCCCTCAATGAACTGTAGCTCCCCAGTGCCGGCACCACTCATGCAGCCCCAGACCATGACACTCCCACCACCATGCTTGACTGTAGGCAAGACACACTTGTCTTTGTACCCCTCACCTGGTTGCCGCCACACACGCTTGACACCATCTAAACCAAATAAGTTTATCTTGGTCTCATCAGACCATAGGACATGGTTCCAGTAATCCATGTCCTTAGTCTGCTTGTCTTTAGCAAACTTCGTTTTTTTTTGTGCATTATCCATAGAAGAGGCTTCCTTCTGGGACGACAGCCATGCAGACAAATTTAAAGCAGTGTGCGGCGTATGGTCTGAGCACTGACAGGCTGACCCCTGGTGAGTGGACATACTGGGTGCCTTTGCTGTAATACTATCAGCTGGGCTTCCATTATGCCCCCAATTACCTTTCAGGAGGGATGGGCCACCTCCAGGCTCACCTGCCCCCTATCTATCCATTGGCCACCTCCAGGCTCACCTGCCCCCTATCTATCCATTAGCTTGCATGTGCTCCCACTGTGGAGACTCTTTAAAATTCATTAGAGTTAGGACTGCAGGTAACAGGGAGCCTTGACGTGGCCCTGCAGCTTTCACATGCGTTTGCAAATGTGTGCTAACTAAACCCCTGTATTGACGCAAACTGTTAGACAGGCCAATTTGGTTGGTAAGCAGACTGGTTGGCAAATTGAACTGGGAATTTTATCTTTATTTGTTTCATGTGCGTTGCCCTTCCATGTGTTCTTTGCTATGAAGGCCAGTTATAGGTGGGGGCAGAGGCCATTTTCTTTGACCCCCCCCCCATCCCTTCAACCTCTGCAGCAATGCTGGCAGCACTCATATGTCTATTTCCCAAAGACAACGTCTGGATATGACGCTGAGCACGTGCACTCAACTTCTTTGGTCGACCATGGCGAGGCCTGTTCTGTTAAACTGCTGTATGGTCTTGGCCACCATGCTGCAGCTCAGTTTCAGGGTCTTGGCAATCTTCCTATAGCCTAGGCCAGTGATGGCGAACCTCGGCACCCCAGATGTTTTGGAACTACATTTCCCATGATTCTCAATCTCAACTACACTGCATAGTGCATGAGCATCATGCGAAATGTAGTTCCAAAATATCTGGGGTGCCAAGGTTTGCCATCACTGGCCTAGGCCATCTTTATGTAGAGCAACAATTCTTTTTTTCCAGATCCTCAGAGAGTTCTTTGCCATGAGGTGCCATGTTGAACTTCCAGTGACCAGTATGAGAGAGCGAGAGCGATAACAGCAAATTTAACACACCTGCTCCCCATTCACACCTGAGACCTTGTAACGCTAACGAGTCACATGACACCGGGGAGCGAAAATGACTAATTGGGCCCGATTTGGACATTGTCACTTAGGGGTGTACTCACTTTTGTTGCCAGCAGTTTAGACATTAATGGCTGTGTGTTGAGTTATTTTGAGGGGACAGCAAATTTACACTGTTATACAAGCTGTACACTCACTACTTTACATTGTAGAAAAGTGTCATTTCTTCAGTGTTGTCACATGAAAAGATAGAATAAAATATTTACAAAAAATGTGAGGGGTGTACTTACTTTTGTGAGATACTGTAACATGATAATTATTTTTTTAATAAAAAAAAAAAATTAACCCTTACAATCACTTTAAGGTCAATGCCAACAGCAACTCAGAAGCAAGTCAAACCAGTAGAAAGTCTCGTTCCGTTTGACTTGCTGAGTCTGACTTTCCTGTAGAATGGACCTTTATGGCTGCCAGAGGAGGCCGCAGGGTGTTGCAGTGTGATGGTAGCGGATTATCGGGTTGTATTTTGTATCTCGGTCTCCATCGCTGGATTATGTAACCCCATGCCAGATAAAATATTTTAATTGTAAATTTTTGGCAGCAGTTTTGGGGAAGTGGCCTGCGTACGGCTTCTACAGAAAACCTCAGACAGCATCATTGATCTGCGCAATGGTCGGCTCCGCTCAGCATATTCCAATGAGAAGATTTTACATAAAATCCAAAAGAAAACGGATGAGCAAATGTGACCGCGACATCGCAATAAACACAGAAGGAGAAGTACATGTAAGACTGCAGATTACTGATAATAACAGGACATTTGCATAAGAACAATACTCGCTTTATTATTATCTGCTCAGAGGACAGTGCCAGTTGTCATGCTGGCAGAGTTTAAAGAGGAACTCCAATCAGAGAAGAAAACGAAATATCATTGGAATCGATGGAAGCGCATTAAAATGCATATCAACACATCGGCACACGTTTTGTTTTTTTTCTCAAATTCACTGCCTGGCCCAAAAAAAAAAAAAAAAAAAAATCGCCACCTGGAATTAACTGGGGATCGCCCGATTATCGAGGGCCGATTTTCCACTTTCCCCGATATATCGGAATAGGCCCTGGAGGTTACCGATATTGCCGATATTTCGGAAAGTGTTTGTACCGGAGTGATACCTGCAGCTAGAGGCATCACCCCGGTACCGGTGTCCATAGCCGACGGTAGGCTGTTTTGTAATGACAACCGATGCAGCTGAGAAGCCACTCGGCTGTCATTACAAGGAGCGGGAGGGGACGTCCCTCCCGCCGCCTTCCGCGGCTTGCCCGGGTCTTCCGCCCCACCGGGAGACCCGGGCAACCATCCTGCACAGCCGCCGAATACCCGATCAAAGCCACATTCGGCTCTGATCAGGTCTCCATGTAAAAACCCGGAAGTGATGTCATGACATCACTTCCGGGTACTCGGCGCCAAGTTAAAAAACAATGACAGCATTCAAAACAGACAAATTTGGCATTTTGAATGATTTTAAGTGCAGAGGAGGGGTTTGGGGTCTTTTGGACCCCCAGATCCCTCCACAAGAGTACCTGTCAAAAAAAAAAAAAAAATTTTAATGTACGAAAATATCGGCCAATACCGATATGGGATGACCAAAATATCGGTATCGGCAATAAAAAAAAACAATATTGGTTGATCACTAGAATTAACCACTTCTGGACCGGAAGATTTCCCCCCTTAATGACCAGGCCATATTTTGCAATTCGGCATTGTGTTATTTTAACGGACAATTGCGCGCTCGTGCGATGCTGTACCCAAAAAAAATTGATGTCCTTTTTTCCCCCACAGATAGAGCTTTCTTTTGGTGGTATTTGATCACCGGTGCGATTTTTATTTTTTGCGCTATAAACAAAAAAAGAAGAGCGACAATTCTGAAAAAAAAAAAAAACAACTATATTTTTCACTTTGATCTATATAACATTCTCCAAAAAAAAAAATCTACATTTTTTAATATTTTAGGCTAATTTGTTTTCTGCTACATATTTTTGGTGAAGAAAATCCCAATATGTGTATTTTGGTTTGTTTGGCGTCTACTATCTACGGGAAAGATTTATGTCATTTTTTTATTTATTTATTTATTTTTTACTAGTAATGGCGGCGATCTGCGATTTTTAGCGGGACTGCGACATTGCGGCGGACAGATCGGACACCTAACTGACATTTTTGACACTTTTGGGGGTACCAGTGACATTACTACAGTAATCATTGCTAAAAATATGCCCTATTACTGTAATAATGACGCTAGCAGGGAAGAGGTTAACACTGTGGGTGATCAAGGGGTTAAATGTGAGCCTAGGGGAGTGATTCTAACTGTGGGGGGCGTGGCTTGTCAAATGATTATAGAGACCTGTGTTCCTATATAGAAGGATCACAGGAGCTCTGTGATCATTCCAGGGAGAAGAACGGTCAGCTGTGTTTATGGCTGACCTTTTTCTCTCAGCGGGGAGCGATTGCGGGTGCCAGCGAGCAATTGGAGCCGCCTGCCCTGTGCATCAGAGACCCGCTGCCCTAGCTGCAGGCACACGACCGACGTAGACCTACATCAGTTTGCGCAGGAGGGCCAGCCTACCACAGTAAATATGCAATGGGAGGTCCGGAACCGGTTAACTAAGCAACTAACTAAACTAAGCATGCTGTAAATCTCCAATTGGATAGTTACTGGATGTGCCCAAAGAATGAGGTCAGCTGACTCCCTGAATATACTGAATGACCAGGTTGTTCCATCAATGGATGTTTTCTTTCATGATGGAATGGACATATTCCAAGATGACAATGCCAGGACTCATCAGGCTCAAATTGGGAAAGAGTGGTTCAGGGAGCATCATTGTCACACATGGATTGGCCCCCACAGAGTCCAGAACTTAACCCCATTGAGAATCTTTGGGAGTGCGGGAGAAGGCTTCGCACAGTACTCCGACTCTCCCATCATCAATACAAGATCTTGGTGAAAAATGAATGCAACACTGGAAGGAAATAAATCTTGTGACATTGCAGAAGCTTATCGAAACAATGCCACAGCGAATGCGTGCCGTAATCAAAGCCAATGCAGATCAATTTGATGCAGTGTGCAGGCGTATGGTCTGAGCACTGGCAGGTTGACCCCTTACCCATTCAACCTCTGCAGCAATGCTGGCAGCACTCATACGTCTATTTCCCAAAAGACATCCTCTGGATATGACGCTGAGCACGTGCACTCAACTTCTTTGGTAGACCATGGACAGGCCTGTTCTGAGTGGAACCTGTCCTGGTAAACCGCTGTATGGTCTTGGCCACCGTGCTGCAGCTTAGTTTCAGGGTCATGGCAATCTTCTTATAGCCTAGGCCATCTTTATGTAGAGCAAAAATTCTTTATTTTCAGATCCTCAGAGAGTTCTTTGCCATGAGGTGCCATGTTGATCTTCCAGTGACCAGTATGAGAGAGTGAGAGCGATAACACCGAATTTACCACACCTGCTCCCCATTCACACCTGAGACCTTGTAACACTAACGAGTCACATGACACCAGGGAGGGAAAATAGCTAATTGGGCCCAATTTGGACATTTTCACTTAGGGGTGTACTCACTTTTGTTGCCAGCGGTTTAGACATTAATGGCTGTGTGTTGAGTTATTTTGAGGGGACAGCAAATACAGGCTGTACACTCACTACTTTACATTGTAGCAAACTGTCATTTCTTCAGTATTGTGTCACATGACAATAAAATATTTACAAAAATGTGAGAGGTGTACTTACTTTTGTGAGATACTGTATATAACATATATAATTTATATACTGTATATAACGTATATCATTTATATAATGTATATAATGTAGAGACAACAACGATGTTCAGTTATGAACATGACTCTAGTAAACTGTGATAATAAAAAAGAGGAAGTGAGGAAGATAATCTTATCTTATCAGCAGTCTTATCATTATGCAGAGAGGAAATCTTTGCAGCAGAGCAGAGAGCAAGTGCCGGTTCACATATATGAGATGCGGAAAAACCCTGCAAATCCACTGCGGGTTCCCGCATCGCACGCGACTCGCAGGCAGTTCACACTGCCATATGGGAATCGCTGGGAGTGTAAATACAAAGTTAACGACACCCCCAGATCAGTTCGCATATCGCAGTGTGAACTGTCAGTTCGGACATGAATCAGATCGCATAGGTGTGGACGCCCAGGCGATCCGATTCTGGTGCGGACCAAAAAAAGGGTCCAGCACGACTTTGGTCTGAATGCAATGCCAATTCAGTTATACAATCTGTATGGCTGAATTTGCATCACACAGACATTGCATGTGATTTGCAGAGCAGGGCGGTGCGAATCACATGCAATGTCTGATATCGTTATAGTGTGAACCGCCACTAAAAAGTGGATGGGATTGGGAAAGACTTGTATTAAAAAAAAATTCAGGCTTCAGAAGAAGGGCTTATATCAGAAACCAGGGACAGTCCCTCAAAATCCGGGACAGTTGGGAGCTATGCATTTATTAAAAAAGAAGAAAAATACCGCTATAACGTTGATACAAATAAATAAAATAAATAAAACAAAGTGAGCAGCAACTAATTTGCGGGATATACACAATACCAAAATAAGAAAGATATAAGTTGCGCTAAAAATAATGAGTGTCTATAAAGATCAAGAAAAAAATCCTTTATGTGATAAAAACCACTCTCAATCACCATAGGAAGGCACTAATAACACCGCCACCACCACCACCACTCTCAATCACCATAGGAAGGCACTAATAACACCGCCACCACCACTACCACTACCACCACTCTAAATCACCATAGGAAGGCACTAATAACACGGCCACCACCACCACTCTCAGTCACCATAGGAAGGCACTAACACTGCCACCACCACCACCACTCTCAGTCACCATAGGAAGGCACTAATAACACCGCCACCACCACCACTCTCAGTCACCATAGGAAGGCACTAATAACACCGCCACCACCACCACTCTCAGTCACCATAGGAAGGCATTAACACCGCCACCA
>NC_138778.1:11400384-11430384 GCF_965119305.1 Pelophylax lessonae | reverse complement strand
CACACTCAACATATTTATATGTAGTTTCAATGGATAAAGACACCCCTTAGTGCCTGTGCTTACTCCCTCCAGTGTATTATACTGCCTGACAGCATAGCATACACACACAACTCAGCATTGCATCATGGGAGCTGCACTGTTTCTGAATTAGATCTGCTCAGATATGAGGAGGCGCAGGGCCATCTTACCGAATGGGTACGCTGGGCAGTTGCCCGGGGGGGCCCCACTTGCCCAGGGGGCACCACCTGCCCAGCGATCCAGCCCCAGCCAAGAATTAGTCCCGATTCCTGTGTGCATCCTGCTGCCGAACCTAGCAGATGGCAAGCGCCTGTCGGCCCTGCGCTGCTATCAGGCCACTTGGGCCGAGAAGGGGGAGCCCACAACTGCAGGAATGCCTGTCTGCCTCCACTGGAACAGGCGCACACAGGACAGTCGAGTCTGACTCCCATCCGTGTGTGTGTTCACCGGACCCAGCCGCCAAAGTTGGACGCTGTCATTAGGCTTGAACTGCTGTACCAATAAATATCGCCTTATCGATAATTTGCATTTTTATTCTTGTGGGTGATTGTGTAGGCAGAGCCCCATTGCACTGCATTGCCCGGGGCCCTTTAATGCTCTTAAAATGGCACTGAGGAGGCGTGGCCACATACAGGTCCTGTTCTCAGTTGTTACGCACATCGCTGACTGTTAAGCACAGGGTCATCATATACGTACTTTTGGCACAGAAACGGTTATTTTCTATATTTATGTTGGGGGTAAGCTTAGATCCAATCAGAGTAATTATCTACATAGCAGATCATGGGCGTCCGCAGAAATTTATTCAGGGGGGGGGCATCATTTTAGGGTCACCCATGCTTTCCCCTTTTTTGCCCCCACAGGTCCCCCTTTATAGCAGGCCAGGATCCCCCATAGATCCTTTTTAGAGCAGGGTTCCCATAGATCCCCCTTTAGAGCAGCCCAGGCCAGGGTCCCCCATAGATCCTCCTTTACAGTAGGCCAGGGTCTTCATAGGTCCCTCTTTAGTCTTACCTTTTCACCTATATTCCCTATGCTACCTGGTTTTCCTGCACCACCAGGTACTCTAGGCTCTCCCTGCAAAGAATATATATATATATATATATATTTAGCCATTATGACCCCCTTTAGAGCAGGCCAGGGTCCCCATAGATCCTCCTTTAGAGCAGGCCAGGCCAGGGTCCCCCATAAATCCCTTTTAGAGCAGGGTCCCCAAAGATCTCCCTTTAGAGCAGGGTTTCCATAGATCCCCTTTAGAGCAGCCCAGGCCAGGGTCCCCATGTATCCTAATTTGTAGCAGGCTATGGTCCCCATAGATCCCTCTTTAGTCTTACCTTTTCACCTATATTCCCTGTACTATCTGGTTTTCCTGCACAACCAGGTACTCCAGACTCTCCCTGAAAAGAATATATTATATATATATATATATATATATATATATATATATATAGCCATTATGACCCCCTTTAGAGCAGGCCAGGGTCCCCATAGATCCCTCTTTAGAGCAGGCCAGGGTCCCCATAGATCTCCCTTTAGAGCAGGCCAGGCCAGAGTCCCCCATAGATCCCTTTTAAAGCAGGGTCCCCAAAGATCTCCCTTTAGAGCAGGCCAGGCCAGGGTCCCCCATAGATCCCCCTTTAGAACATGGTCCCCATAGATTCCCCTTCTAGAGCAGGCTAGGAAATTTCCAGGGGGAAATTTCCCCTGCGGACGCCCATGTAGCAGATGGAATGCAGCTTTTGGTGGATCTGCAAAACCCCAAAGTCTGAATTTACTGAACTGCAGCAAACAAAAACATTTTTCTCCTTAATTCCTATCTGAGTCTCTCCCAACTTTAAACAACTTGGCAGTATCTGAAGCATTGAGTGCTTACACCTGGCCAGGCTGCACAGTGCAGATCACAGCCGCCTCCTCCAGTTTCCACTGGAAAGTTATGTTAAGAGGCGCAGTTTGCTCAAGCGGATCTATGAAAAAGCTATGGGGGGGAGGGCAGGATTTGGAAGTGGAGACCTCCCTGTGACTACATTAATGTTATGGATGGCTGGTTGGATAACAAAGTCATATTATATATTATATTATAATATTATATATACTATATTATATTAATATGTAATTTTTTTTATTATGTTACATAATAGACAGGAGAAAAAGGACAAGTGTTCGAGTATGCTTTTTTTTTTTTTTTTTATTACCCTTTTAAATTTGGATATATTGTAATATTAGATAATATTCTCCTGCATATCACTGTAATAATGTATGATATTATACTATGTAACATATCATTTTACATAAAAACAGAGGACTGCTGGAAGAAAAAGACCAAATGGTCGATTCATTTTTTTTTTTTTTTTATATCCACTAACCGTTGGCTGACTCCCTACTTCTGTTGGAAGTCTGTTGAAGAATCAACTATTTCTTTTGTAAAAATAAAACTTTACGACCTTTATCCTGTTAGTTTGAAGTCTCCTCCCCATATTATATAGCTGAGCTTCATATTTAAAATTGGAACATAGAAGGACAACAGCAGAAAACAAATATTTTATAATCATTTCCTTTATAAATGCTGTTTTCTATTATATGGTTTTTCATTATTTATGATGTATACATTATATTCAATTTTTTTGTTGTATTATTTTTTACTATATAATAGTTAACATTATATTATGTTTTTCTATTTTATTATTTTCTGTCATAGATTATTGTGTTATTTTAAATTATGTTCTATATTCTATTCTATTATGTTATAGAACATTATATCGTATATTACATTTACATTGTTATGGTAAAGTAGCAAAAAAATATTGTTATATCAATTTCTAAAAAAATCTTGTTTTCTATTGTATCATTTTACATGATAAATTATGTATATATTAGATTACATTGTTTGTTATATTGTTTTCTATTATATAAACGTTTACATTATATTATTTTTTCTGTTTTATTATTTTCTGTCATAGATTATTGTGTTATTTTAAATTATGTTCTATATTCTATTATGTTATAGAACATTATATCATATATTACATTATGTTAAGTAGCATAGTAGAAAAAAAAATATTGTTATATCAATTTCTAAAAAAAAAAAATCTTGTTTTCTATTGTATCATTTTACATGATAAATTATGTATATATTAGATTCAACTTTTTGTTATATTGTTTTCTATTATATAAAAGTTTACATTATATTATTTTTTCTGTTTTATTTTCTATCATAGATTATTGTGTTACGTTAAATTATGTTCTATATTCTATTCTGCTATATATATATATCTATTCTGCTATATATATATATATATATATATAACATATCATATGTTACATTATGTTATGGTGCAGTAGCAAAAAAAAAAAAAAAAAAAAAAAAAAACATTGTTATATTCATTTCTATTATAAATCATGTTTTTTATTATATTGTTTTACATTTTTTATGTATACATTATATTACATTTTTTCTTATAGTTTCTTCTAGAATAAAATAGTTTACATTATATAATTTTTTTCTATTTTATTATTTTCTAGTATATATTAATATGCTACATATATGTTCTATATTCTATTATGTTATATAACATGATATCATATGTTATGTTCCATTACATTATGCTAGGTTATGTTAAATTACGTTATGTTAGATAATAAGACAGATTATTGTGTTACGTTAAATGATGTTCTATAGTCTATTCTATTATGTTATATAACATTATATCATATGGTACATTATGTTATGATACGGTAGCAGAAAAACATATTGTTAAATTAATTCCTTTAACAAATCATGCTTTCTATTATATTGTTTAACATTAAAAATGATGTATACATTAGAACACATTTTTGCTATATTATTTTCTATTCCATAATAGTTTACATTATATTATTTTTTCTGTTTTATTTTCTATCGTAGATTATGGTGTTATGTTAAATTATGTTCTATAGTCTATTCTATTATGTTATATAACATTTTATCATATGTTATATTATGTTATGATACGTAATCATGGTCGTAAAAAAAAAAAAAAAAACTGTTATACTAATTTCTATTATAAATCATGTTTTCCATTATATTGTTTAAATATTATGTATACATTATAACACATTTTTTGCTATATTATTTTCTATTCTATAATAGTTTACATTATATTAGGTTTTCTGTTTTATTTTCTATCATAGATTATTGTGTTACATTAAATTATGTTCTATAGTCTATTCTATTATGTTATATAACATTTTATAATATGTTACATTAAATTATGATATGTAATCATGGTTGTAAAGGAAAAAAAATGTTATATTAATCCCTATTATAAATCATGCTTTCCATTACTGTATATTGTTTTAAATGATATATTATGTATACATTATAACACATTTTTGCTATATTTTCTATTCTATAATAGTTTACATTATATTATTTTTTCTGTTTTATTTTCTATTATAGATTATTGTGTTACGTTAAATTATGTTCTATAGTCTATTCTATTATGTTATATAACATTTTATCATGTGTTACATTATGTTATAATACGTTAGCATGGTCACAAAAAAAAAAAAAAAATATTGCTATAATAATTTTTAATTTAAATCATGCTTTCCATTATATTGGTTTACATTATATATTATGTATACATTACAACACATTTTTTGCTATATTATTTTCTATTCTATAATAGTTTGCATTATATTATTTTTTCTATTTGATTTTTTTCTATATTATTATGTTACGTATACGTTTTATATTCTATTCTTTTAAGTTATTTAACATTATATTATATGTTATGTTACTTTAGGTTATGCTATATTACATTACATTAGGTTATATTATATTATGTTATATTACATTATTGTTTTATTATATTAGATTGTACCAAATCATAAAGATTTAGGATTCCCAGGAAGGAGCTCTTAGTAGCACCGGAAGGTAAAAATGCGCCTGTAGAATCTAGTGATCGACCGATATAATTTTTTTATTGCTGATACTGATATTTTGGTCATCGCATATCGGTATCGGCCGATATCTGCCGATATTTTCGGACATTTAAAAAAAATGTTTTTTTTAATAATTTTTTTTTTTTTTTTTTTTTACAGGTACTTTTGTGGAGGGATCCCAAACCCCTCCTCTGCACTTAAAAGCATTCAAAACGCGAAGTTCGGCTGTTTTGAATGCTGTCATTTTTTTTAATTTGGCGCCGATTACCCGGAAGTGATGTCATGACATCACTTCCGGGATTTTACATGGAGACCCGATCAGAGCCGAATGCGGCTTTGATCGGGTCTTCTCTTCGGCGGCCGTGCAGGTAGGATGTCAGGGTCTCCCGGTGGGATGGGAGACCCGTGTGAGCCGCGGAAGGCGGCGGGAGGCAGGGGGGGGGGGGACGGGGGGGCATCCCCTCCCGCTCCTTGTAATGACATCCGAGTGGCTTCTCAGCCCCATTGGTTGTCATTACAAGACAGCGGACCGTCGGCTATGGACGCCGGTACCGGGGTAATGCCTCTAGCTGCAGGGATCACTCCGGTACAAGCACTTTCCTGAAATATCGTCAATATCGGTAACCTCAGGAGCCGATTCCGATACATCGGGGAAAGTGCAGCTTGGCCCTCGATATATCGGCTTTGCCGATAATCGGTCGATCCCCAGTAGAAACGCACCCAGAATGCAGAAATTGTGGTAGGAACTGACTCGAAGACTTTTTTTTAAAAAATATTTTTGCCAATGGAAAGCTAGTTACCAAGCAAGAAAACATGTGAAAGAAAAAAAAACAACACACATTACTACGCACATTTTTACACATTTTTCATTCACTCTTTTTGTAGTCTATTGCGGACCAAAATGTGCAATTGTGCCCCAAAAATATCTCATGCACTCTTTCAATGATGACCTTCAAACACTACGCTCATGTGCAGCCCTGAATATAAAGATTTGGGGAAGTGAAAATCGGCCTCCGCAGAAAGCAAATTCCAGGTTTTCATTTCAGTTTGGTAAATTCCTTGAAAAGGTTACACCAGCTTTTCTCAGCCTTTCTATTCCAGTGGACATTTTATTGATGTGACTGTTCATGCAGGGAATAATTTGCACCGACTGCCATTTTATTCTCTAGGGTCTCTGCTACAAAAAGCATACACTCACCGGCCACTTTATTAGGTTCACCTGTTCAATTGCTTGGTAACACAAAATGCTAATCAGCAAATCACATGGCAGCAACTCCATGCATTTAGGCATCTAGACATGGTGAAGCCGAGCATCAGAATGGGGAAGAAAGGGGATTTAAGTGACTTTGAATGTGGCATGGTTGTTGTGCCAGCTGGGCTGGTCTGAGTATTCAAAAACTGCTGATCTACTGGGATTTTCACACACAACCATCTCTCGGGTTTACAGAGAATGGTGGGAAAAAGAGAAAATATCCAGTGGTGTGGAGGAAAATGCCTTGATGATGTCAGAGGTCAGAGGAGAATGGGCAGACTGGTTGGAGATGATAGAAACACTAACTCAACTAACCACTCGTTACATCCAAGGTATGGAGAATACCATCTCTGAGCGCACAACACATCCAACTTTGAAGCAGATGGGCTACAGCAGCAGAAGACCACACTGAGTGCCACTCCTGTCAGCTAAAAACAGGAAACTGAGGCTACAATTCCCACAGGCTCACCAAAATTGGAGAATAGAAGATTGGAAAAAGGTTGCCTGGTCTGAGGAGTCTCGGTTTCAGCTGCGACATTCAGATGGTAGGGTCAGAATTTGGCGTAAAGAACATGAAATCATGGATCCATCCTGCATTGTATCACCGGTTCAGGCTGGTGGTGGTGTAATGGTGTGGGGGATATTTTCTTGGCACACTTTGGGCCCCTTAGCACCAATTGAACATCCTTTAAACACCACGGCCTACCTGAGTATAGTTGCTGACCATGTCCATCCCTTTAGGACTACAGTGTCCCCATCTTCTGATGGCTCCTTCCAGCAGGATAATGCACCATGTTACAAATCTCCAATCATCTCACTACTGGTTTCTTCACCATGACAATGAGGTCACTGTCCTCCAATGGCCTCCACACTCACCATATCCAGTCACTGTACTCCAATGGACTCCACACTCACCAGATCAGGTCACTGTACGCCAATGGCCTCCACACTCACCCCATCTCATCCAATAGAGCACCTTTGGGATGTGGTATAATAGGAAATTGACATCATGGATGTGCAGCCGACAAATCTGCAGCAACTGTGTGATGCCATCATGTCACTATGGACCAAAATCTCTGAGGAACGTTTCCAACACCTTGTTGTATCTATTCCACGAAAAATGAAGGCAAAAAGGAGGTCCAACCCGCTACTAGCAGCTCCGCATGAATCCATCTTCATCCGAAGAGTCGACTAAAAACTAAAGCTGACAAAAGAAACAGCTAGTATAACAAGAAAAAACTGACATTTTTGAAAGAAAATCAAATAAAAAAGATCAGAAGGCTGAGACCGGGGCCCCAGCACAGGGAAAGCCTAACTACTCCTGATGCTAGGCAGAAACAAACTGAGTTGGGAGTGTCAACTGCAGGGGGGTATTGACCAGTGGGACAGCCCCCATGGGTGTGTATATGCAAATGTCTTTGTTCTTTTGACTAAGTCTTATGCCTAGCTACTCCTGCGGAGCGGAAGTCAATACCCAATAGTGATGACTTAGAGGTGGCGGCGCCTGTCGGAGGACGTAAGAGAAATACAGATATTTACTTGTAACCAACAAGTGTCAGAAGAAGGCCTGGTCAGAATTTCTAGGGTGAAGCATTATAGCGCTTCAATCCGCTCAGGTAAAGGAAGCCTAATGGTAACCAGGAGAATTAACTGCCCCTAACAGCCTGGAGGTTACATGTAAATCCAGTTATGAAACAATGGATGCCACCACATGGAGAAGCAATATTGGAGGACATCCTCCAGCGTGAACAGTCCCATTAAACTGTCCACTGGAATATAAGTGCCGGTTCACACTTCCGCGTGTGCGGGGTTCGCATGTAATATCGGAGCGCACTGCTCCTTCATTACATGCAATCGGATGTGCAGTGCAAATTCAGCCATACACTTTGTATGGCTAAATTCGCACTGCACCCACACCAAACACGCACATGAGGCATTTTTTCAGCCACATCAGGATCGGATCGCACAGTGGTTCACACTTGTGCGATCCGATCCTGTGCGAACTGTCAGATCGCACTGCGATATGCGATCAAACTGGGGGTGTCGTTAACATTTCATTGACACCCCCTGCGTATCGCATATGGCAGTGTGAACTGTCAGATGTGCGTTTGCGATGCGGGAACAGGCTGCAAATTCGCAGCCTTCCCGCATCGCACAAGTGTGACCCGGCACTAAAGGTTGAGAAAAGCTGATGTCATCCTTCCAAGAATAAACACCAAACTTGAGGAACATCTGGAGGCCAATTTCCACTTCCCCAATTCTTTTTATTTCTAGATTTGTGTATTCGCCGAATCTGCTTCTATTTATCTCCATTGTCAATATTTACACTCCGGTGACACACTCCGATACTTGTTTATAAATATTGTTAATAATATATAAATAGGAAAAAAGTCCATCAACACCAAAGTGCTTTAGTCCCAGTTCACACTGATGCGGCTTCGCCGATCGCATGTAATATCGGAGCGCACTGCTCCTTCATTACATGCGATCGGCTGTGCGGTGCGAGTTTAGCCATACACTTTGTATGACTAAATTCGCACCGCACCCGCAGGAAACACGCACAGGACCCTTTTTGGCAGCCGCATCAGGATCGGATCGCACAGCGGTTCACACTTGTGCGATCCGATCCTGTGCAAACTACATGATCGCACTGCGATATGCGATCAAACTGGGGGTGTCGTTAAGATTACATTGACACCCCCAGCGTATCGCATATGGCAGTGTGAACTGCCGGGGGTGCGTGTGCGATGCGGGAACAGGCTGCGGATTCGCAGCCTTCCCGCATCGCATAAGTGTGAACCGGACCTAAATGGTGACATATTTGTGAATATTCCAACTCCGCCAAGAAACCGTGTGCAGTGATAAGAGATCTTCCACCACCGGTAAATTAAATTTGCCCCCCCTTAATGACCAGACCATTTTTTTGGGATTCGGCACTGCATTACTTTAATGAAAAATTGCATGGTCGGGCGACGCTGTACCGAAATAAAATTAAATAATTTTAATAAAAAAAAAAATTCCCACAAATAGAGCTTTCTTTTGGTGATATTTAATAACCTGTGCATTTTTTTTATTTTTTTGCACTATAAACCAAAAAATAGTAACAATTCAGAAAAAAAAAAAAAATACAATATTTTTCACATTCTGCTCCCAAAAAAAAAAAAAAAAAAAAAAAAAAAAAATTAAAATTTTCATCCTTTTAGGCCAATTTGTATTCTGCTACATATTTTTGGTAGAGAAAAAAAAAAAAAAATCTCTCTGCTGATCCCCGCTGAGCAGGCGGATGACAGGTCCGTGTCCGCTCTGCTACGCAGGGTAGACAAGGACACAGTCCCGCCCTCCTCTATGGGACAATCGGATGGAAATGGACTACCTTGCCCGTTTCCATACGATGTCGTCTGATTCGAACCGATCCAATCCACCAGACAGATGGGGAATAGGACCACCATCCATCTGTTTTTGGCGGACAAGATCGCATGGAGGTGGGTGTGAGCGGACATGTGTCTGCTGACATCCACCGCACCATAGAAGAGACTGGGGGGTTCAATCAAATCGCCCCTGTATTGGGGCCTTAGGCTTTGACGATAAAACCTGGAAGCTGATTGGTTTCTATGCAGAGCTGCACCAGATTTAGCACTCTCCAGCCATAGTAAATCTATCCCCCCCCCCCCCCCCCCCGAGGATAACACGATTTAGCTTCTAGGAGCAGAAAAAAAAAAAGCTAGTGTGCATGGAGCCTTAGTGCTGGATGGAGTATGGAAGTCTAAGATCTCAAATCGTGAGGCAATCGCAGGCTCAACACGCTGCAGGAATTTGGGTGCCATTATCCTTCAAAATCACCCTAAATGCGATGCGACTCTCCAGCGATTGTCGCCTAAAAAGGAACAGGAGCTTATTTTTTGGTGACAAATGCACATAGGGCAGCCCATAAAAGTGAATGGGCTGCCCTATGTGGTGCAAAAATTGCATGTCCAATCATGATAAAAGGTGCCATTAGAACCGCAGTCAGTGTCAAGCTGGATAGATTTCCCTTCACTTTCTGTTCCAGAGGCACAAAGAGAATTGAGAAAAAATCTCCTCCTAGTTATTATTATTATTATACAGGATTTATATAGCGCCAACAGTTTGCGCAGCGCTTAACAAAACGAAGGCAGACATTACAGTTACAATACAATTTGGTACAAAAGGAATCAGAGGGCCCTGCTTCTTAGAGCTTACAATCTAAAAGGGAGGATCAATTGATACAAAAGGTGATAGCTGTGGGGGATGAGCTGATGGAGAAAATGAAACAGTGTATTAGTTAGGATAGGCTTCTTTGAAGAGAAGGGTTTTCAGGGATCGTCTAAAGATGGATAGATTAGGGGACAGTCGGACAGATTGGGGTAGAGAGTTCCAAAGAATGGGAGAAGCTCTGGAGAAATCCTGGAGGCGAGCATGGGAAGAGGTGACAAGGGAGCTAGTTGTCATTGTAACAGATCTCCTCATTGGAAGAGGGAGGGATTGGGGGGATGGAAAAGGTGACAGGGTAATTTAGGGTGGAATTGGAAAGGCAGCTATATTCTGTTACCCCTGGGCCTACCCCTTAACCAGCTCTGGACCGGATGGATTTGCCCCCTTAATGACCAGGTAATTCATTGCGATTCGGCACTGCGTTATTTTAACGGTCAATTGCGTGGTCGTGCGACACTGTACCGAAATAAAATAGATTTTTTTTCCCACAAATAGAGCTTTCTTTTGGTGATATTTGATCACCTCTGCGATTTTTATTTTTATTTTTTGCGCTTTAAACAAAAAAAGAGCAACAATTTAAAAAAAAAATTATATTTTTCACATTCTGCTATTAAACATTCCCAAAAAAATTTAAAAATAAAATATTTTCATCCTTTAGGCCATTTTGTTTTCTGTTACATATTTTTGGTAAAAAAAAAAAAAAAACACAATAAGCGTATTATGATTGGTTTGCGCAAAAGTTATCGCATCTATAAACTACGGGAAAGATTTATGTCATTTTTATTGTTTTGTTTTAGTAATGGCGGCGATCTGTGATTTTTAGCGGGACTGCGACATTGCGGCGGACAGATCGGACTCCTAACTGACATTTTTGACACTTTTGGGGGGACCAGTGACATCACTACAGTAATCAGTGCTAAAAATATGCACTGTTACTGTAAAAATGACACTGGCAGGGAAAGGGTTAACCTAGTGAGTGATCAAGGGGTTAAATGTGTACCTAAGGGCGTGATTCTAACTGTATGGGGGTGGGGGCTTGTGAAATGATCACAGAGACATGTGATTCTATATAGAAGGATCACAGGCACTCTGTGATCATTCCAGAGAGAAGAATGGTCAGCTGGGTTTACAACAGCTGACCGTTCTCTCTCAGCGGGGAGCGATCGCGGGTGTCAGGTGGCAAATCGGAGCTCCCTGCCTGGTGCATCGGCTTCCCCGCTGCTGCGTGGGGGTGGGAGCGCGCCGGCGGCGGTGCGCGCCCGCCCCCTTGCTGCAGGAGCGCGACCGACGTATACCTATGTCGGTTTACGCAGGAGAGGCTGCCTGCCGCAGTATAAATGCGACGGGCGTCCTTAAGTGATTAAATAAGAAAGATGTGATACTTCCCTCCTCTGTGCGGTTGGTTTTGCACAGAGCAGCCCAGATCCTCCTCTTCTCTGGTCCTTCGTTGCTGCTCCTGGCCCCTCCCTCCTGTTGAGTGCCCCCCCCACCGCAAGCAGCTTACTATGGGGGCACCGGAGCTGAGCTGCAGGTCTGTGTGTCCATTCAGACACAAAGCTGCCATTCCGCCCGCCCCCTCTCTCTCCTGATTGGCTCAATGACTTTGATTGACAGCCAATGGCCCAGCGGCTGTGTCTCAGCCAATCAGCAGAGAGAGCCCTGGATGGCCGAGGGATTTGTGAACATCGCTGGACAGAGATGGGGCTCAGGTAAGTATTAGGGGGGCTACTACACCCAGAAGGTTTTTTTTTTTAGCCTAATGCATAGAAAGCATTAAGATAAAAAAAACTTCTGACTTTACAACTCCTGCTAAAGTGTTAGTAAACCCAGGAGCTTGCAATCACTATATCTGGTCTCCCACAGGACACAGAACATGGAAATGTAATTATTTTAGTAAATATAAACTGCTAAATACCTTTTCTCATCAGCAGTATATAGCAGTCTTGTGACTTCTAGCAGTGTCCAGCCGAGCACTGCTTACAGCTTGTAGGAGGAGTTTTCATTCTCCTATGACTGTCCTATGAGGCTGCATGACTCTGGACAGTGCCGATTGGCCCTGTGCTGATCACATGCATTCTCCCAAAAAAAAAAAAACTCTCTAGCAATACACACCAAACTGAGCATGTGCAGAGTGTCCACAAGGTTCTGTTCTATCAGCAGAAGGATTGGGGACAGTGGAAGAAGTGGGGGATCAGAGAAGACAGGATCAAACAGCCTTTCTACACAATGCAGAGATTTAACCCCTTAGGTTCCACAGTGAGTATAACAAGCATGCTTTACTGCATATACAGACTGATTTTACTGTTGTGGGTTTAGTAACACTTTAACCACTTACCGCATTCTAACGTACCGGTACATCGGTACACTTTGCGGGGTTATACTGGGATGATGCCTCTGGTTAGAGGTATCATCCCGGTACCGTGGTTTGAAGCCGACGGTCGGCTTTCCGTCGGTAACGACCGATGCGGCTCGGGACCTGCTTGATCGCTACCCGGGGGGGCGGGAGGGGACGTCCCCCCCCTCCCGCCGCCTTCCGTGGCTTTGCTCGGGGCTCCCGTCCCACCATTGAGCCCCGAGCACCCAGCCGGCACGTCCGCCGGCTGGATGGAGTCCCGATGAATGCCGGAAATGGCATCGATTGGGTCTCCGATGACGTAACCCGGAGGCGGCGTCCATGACGTCACTTCCGGGTTACTGTGCTGCAAAAGGCGGCAGATTTGAAAAACTGCTGTATGCAAGGATGCCGTTTTCGGCGTTTTGCATACATGGAAGTGCAGTGGAGGGGTTTGGGGTCTTTTAGACCCTCGATCCCTCCATAAAGTGTACCTGTCACTACATATTGGTGTCACAAGGGATGTTTACATTGCTTGTGACAGCAATAAAAGTGATCAGATTTTTTTTTTTAAAAAAACCTGTAATACAAAGTTTAAAAAAAAGAAAAAATAAATAGGAAAAAAAAAAAAAAATTTAGCTGCCCCCGTCACCGTTAGCTCGTGCACAAAAAAAAAAACGTATACGCAAGTCGAGCCGCTAATGAAATCGCTGTTCAAACCCCACATGTGAGGTATCGCCGCGATCGTCAGAGCGTGGGCAATAATTTTAAAAAAAGAGCTACACTCTAACTCTAAACTGGTAACCGTTAAATAAATTTAAAACGTTGCAGATTGAGATCTCTATTGACCGTAGTTTGTCGTCATCCCATGGGGGGGCGCAATTTTAAACCGTAACATGTTGGGTATCTATTTACTCGGCGTGACATCATCTTTCACAATATACAAAAAAGATGGGCTAACTTTACTGTTTAGTATTTTTTAATTGCAGTGAAATGCGATTTTTCAAATTTTTTCCAAAAAAATGGCGTTTTAAAGACTGCTGCACAAATACCGCGCGACAAAAAATTTTGCAATGACCGACATTTTATTCTCCAGAGTCTTTGCTAAAAAAATATATATAATGTTTGGGGGTTCTAAGTAGTTTTCTAGGATAAAATACTGGTTTTAACTTGTAAACAAAAAGTGTCCGAAATAGGGCTGGGGCTTAAGTGGTTAAATAGTCCAGTCCTTTTTCTTCCTTTTTTTTTTTTTTTTCTTTATTTCCTTTGTGCTGTTGGTTTGTTTTTTCCAAAATAAAGTAATAAAAGTAAAATTAAAATAAAATGTTTTTTTTTTTAATATAAAAATTGGATTAAAAATAAAAAATGGTCCAGGCAGTTCCTGATATATAATTTGGGCCATTTCCTGTGAGCAGGTGGTGGCGGATGGGAGGGGGGATTAGTTATGTACGGGGACACAGAGAACTGGAGAATAGCAGCTGCTGCTAAACAAACATCAGTAAATATGGAAAGTAATAAAAAAAGTAATAAAAAAGGGGCAGGGGGGGGGTTATCTTACTATAATATCTAGGGCTGCTGTTAGATATCATGGGGCGCATACAGCCTACTTCACAGCCCCCACCTTCCTGAGGAATGTGACTGAGGACATTTATCTAAAGAGATTTATCAGTCCCTTTCTTTGCAGCCTCAGCAGCACAGATTAATAAATTGGAAATGCTCAACGGCTTCCTGCTCATTCAAAAGCTGAAGCATGGTAAACACAGTTTACTATGCTTCAGTGATGAATGGACACAGAAGTGATTGGTACTGATTGCTCACTGTGTTCATTCAGGAACGGAAGGGGCCAGTAAATCACGTATTTACCGGTTCCTTCCCCCACTCTCTATCCTGAAACATCTCCCTTTGTGCCAGCAGTAGCTGCTTGTGAGAGAGGAGGGGAGGAAAGCAGGGAAAAGGGGCAAACGGGGGGCCCGGAAAGTAGATGGAAGTGACGCATGTGCTAGGACCAATCCCCCTGCAGTGCAGCCGGAGGGAGAAAGAGGAAGAGAAGCTGGCAGCGCTGCAGGGGGAGGCAGAAGAGGAATGGTGGGTAAAATTAGACAGTACAGCTTCTTACTGCTCAGCAGATGCCTGGACCCCCTCTTTTGAACTGATGGTGCCCGGGCCCAGTATAGGAGGGCTGGCTGTACTGCCTTATCAGCGGCCCTGATAATATCCACCCATTGGAGGTAGGACGGTGTGAGCCAGGAGGGGGCTGTGCGCCTCCCTAAGGCTCTTCCTAAATTTAGGAGATATTTTTTTTCTGTTAAAAATTTAGGAAATATTAAATATAGCAGATCTGAAATGGCAGCGACAAGTCATATGACCGGCGGGAGCACAGAGCGTTTCCAGGTAGAGCGTGCATCCTTCCACTTCCAGCTGTTTTTCTATTTTAGTTTATATTTAGTTTATATTTTACAATTCAAAATTAGTTACAGTTTTTCTATTTAGTTTATATTTTACAATCTATATTCATAATTTCATTTATCATTTATTTTTCTACTGAAGTGATGCGCGGATTTTCTTTGACATAATTATATGATTGCCAGAGACTCTGAGAACACCGCGCACACCCTGATGGTAATAATAGCCTCACCCTGCGGCATAAACAATTATTAAACCACAACTGAAGGAGACGAAGGTGAGACTTCATGTACATGAGCCCCGGGATTAGAGGAGAGTCACAGGCGGCGAGAGTTCAGAGAGAGACGTCTCTCCTTACAGATGGATTTATCATTCGCTCTCCTGGACTTGTATTGAGGAAAAATGACAAAGAAACACAATACAGGACAAGAAGAGCAATAAAATAATCTTGGCTCTATTCAGCCTTTCTCAACCTTATAAGCCTGAAACAGGGGGCTACAAACTAGAGATCGGCCGATTTTTGGCAACACCGATATATCGGTTGCCGATATGCACTTTCCCCGATATATCGGAATCGGCCTTTGGATTTACCGATATTGCCAATATTTAGGGAAACTGCTTGTGCCGGAGTAATGCCTGCAGCTAGAGGCATCACCCCCGGTACCGGCGTCCAAAGCCGACGGTCGGCTGACTTGTAATGACAACCGATGCAGCTGAGAAGCCGCTCGGCTGTCATTATAAGGAGCGGGAGGGACGTCCACCCCCTACCGCGGCTCGCCCGGGTCTCGCGTTCCAACGAGAGATTCGGGAATCCTACCTGCACCGCCGCCGTCTGACCGTGTCGCCGTTTTTTTCATTCGGCACCGCCGAGTACCCGGTACCAGTACCGGCATCCATAGCCAACGGTCGGCTGACTTGTAATGACAACCAATGCGGCCGAGAAGCTGCGGCTCAGCTATCATTACAAGGAGCGGGAGGGACGCCCCCCCACTTCCGCCGCCTTCCGCGGCTCGCCCGGGTCTTCCGTCCCACCGGGAGACCCGGGAATCCAACCTGCACCACCGCCGTCTGACCGGGTCTCCATTTTTTTTAATTTGGCGCCGCCGAGTACCCGGAAGTGATGTCATGACTTCCGGGTACTGGTGGCCCCAAATTAAAAAAACGTACAGCATTCAAAACAGCCACACTTGGCGTTTTGAATGCTTTTAAGTGCCAAGGAGGGGTTTGGGGTCTTTTAGACCCTCAGATCCCTCCCCCACATTACCTGTAGACATTAAAAAAAAAAAAAATTTTAATGTCCGAAAATATCGGCCGATACCAATATCCCATGACCAAAATATCGGTATCAGCGTTAAAAAAAAACGATAACGGTCGATCACTACTCCAAACTACAGCCTGTGGGCCAAATCTGGCCTGCTACAATATTTAAGGGGGAACTATGATGTAAGAGAGGTCCCTGATGTAAGGGAGACTCTGATGGGCACTCTGATGTAAGGGAGACTCTGATGGAGACTCTGATGCAAAGGGGATCTTGATGCAAGGGAGACTCAGTTGGGGATCCTGATGTAAGGGAGACTTTGAACATACTAAATAATTGTTGGGTGTAGCAAATGGCACTCAAACATACAACCCCCAAATCCCGAACAAACAGAATAAATAAAACAAGGGATACTTTGATGGGATCCCCCCCAAAAGTGTCAAAAATATCAGTTAGGTGTCCGATCTGTCCCCCGCAATGTCGCATTCCCGCTAAAAATCGCTGATCGCCGACATTATTAGCAAAAAAAATAAATAAAAATTTCATAAATCTTTCCCCTAGTTTGTAGACGCGATAACTTTTGCACAAACCAATCAATATACACTTATTGGGATTTTTTTTTTTTGCCAAAAATATGTAGCAGAATACAAATTGGCCTAAAATGATCAAAAAAATTAGATTTTTAAATTTTTTTCATTGAGAATGTTATATAGCAGAAAGTAAAAAATATATATATTTTTTTCCAGAATTGTCGCTCTTTTTTTGTTTATAGCGCAAAAAATAAAATCGCAGAGGTGATCAAATACCACCAAAAGAAAGCTCTATTTGTTGAGGGAAAAAAATACGTCAATTTTATTTGGGTACAGCGTCGCACGACCGTGCAATTTTTCCCTACCGTATCGCAAAAAATGGCCTGGTCATTAATGGGGGCAAAACCTTCCGGTCCAAAAATGGTTAACACATACAGTATAAGGTTTGCAAACTGCAATCCTATGGCTGTGAAATGAATCAGTATTCTGTATTGGTAGGGGAATTGTCTTTAAGATGAAGATTAGAGAAGTGAAGGGGGATTTGAGAGGGGTGGGGGGGTGTAACGGGTCCGTAAAATTCAGCAATGAACTTCTATATTTATAAAACTATAAATATGTTCTGCAAGCGAGGAGAACGCATGTCATCCCCATCCTGCAGATTAACCGCCCCAGATTTTCCTCTCTCGCGATTTTGTTGCCGTAGTAAATCAGTTAATATTTAATACTGATAAATGATTTGTTTCACCCGAACGCTCTGGGGTAAAACATGGAATTCGGCGAAGACACAAATCAAAATTTTTCACGCAGCTAAAATAAAATATGAATTCTACAAAAAGTGTGATAGACATATAAATTGGTGCCAGAAGAAATGAATGCAGCCACCACATCTAAGAACCGGGAAGCTGCAATGTGACATTTTTCTTCTTGGGTTTAGATACGCGGGTTTAGATACGCGGTAATTGTCTTGCTATGGGGCCCCATCACACAGATACGGTCCTCATTCTACAGTAGATGTTTGTAGCCCCCATGCACTGCTGGACTGACGTAGAATGTGCAGCCCTGAGAAGTCCCCCTGGACCTCAGCACCAGAGCTAACCTTGTCTGGAGGAGGTGGTACTGTACTGTACTGAGGAGTATTTCATAGTCAGAAAGGCTGGTGAATCGGTGTGCTCTTAAATAAATGTGCTTTATTTGCTACATAGGTATAGGGTATAATCTGACACGTTTCGACTATAAAGCCTTCATCAAAACTTGGATCAAGGCTTTATAGCCAAAAAGCATCAGCATATACAGGCATACCCCACTTTTAAGTATACAATGGGACCAGAGCATGTATGTAAAATGAAAATGTACTTAAAGTGAAGCAATACCTTTTTTCACTTCTCAATGTATGTGTAACGGAACAGGGCACCCCTGAGCGGGTACCTCCGTTGACAGATGCTCCTAGTGCTTCCCGAGGGCTCCAAGCACTCCACCAGACACCGTAAGCACTTCAGACTCCACGAACTGCCGCAGCTTGGTTAGGGTCTTGGCATCTCCTACCCACCCTGGACCTACGACAAGGCTCCAGATTCCTGTGGGTGAACCTCTCTTTCCCCGGAGAGTGCAGCACGAACAAGCTCTTACACAAGCTCTTACAAGAGCTCAGTGATTATCCAAGGGAGAATGGAGGACATAGCAATCCCTTGCAGCAGATTCCCCCAATAAGAGACAGAACTCTAGATTGAGGGTGAAGGAACTCAAAACAACTTTATTGAACAAGACATATACAGAATTTGGAACATCCCGCCCCCAACAGCCGCTTTCCTATCGGTCAATTGTAAAGTACCTGTGGTCTCCTTCAGGTCCTCCTTAGCCATGCAAATGAGGACTTGAAAATAAGTCAGCAGGGATTGGTCAGATAGCTTGACCAGAAGGACTGCCATGTGCAATGAGACAGAAGGCCCCAGGGGGCAATCAATGTACACAATAGCCAGACACAGAACAATGGGAGGTCATTAGCACTTACAATGAGACAGGGCAATCCACATTCCCAATACACAAACAAAATGAAAACCTTGCTGACATTGAAAGATATGTAATATACACAGCATTTAGGAATTACAGATTTCATGGCAAATGGGAATAAATCTTAATATTTCTATATGGAGATATTGCTGGCAAATATGAAGCAATCCAAACCATTCCTTATCTGTCTTTAAATTCCAGTGATGGTGAATACCGTCACAGTATGTAAATACACTAACTCTATGGGAAATCTTGTTCAGCTTGACATGGCACTGCTCTCAAACCATAACTGACAAAGACACCAAACTTGGGGAGCACATTAAGGGACCCAGGACTATGACATAGTAGATTACCTAGGCAAGCTGGCCAGCCACAAAATAGGATATGTTGTAGTCCTGGGTCCCCTGTCGGTGCTCCCTAAGTTTGGTGTTCCTGTCACTTATAGTTTGGGAGCAGTGACATGTCAAGTGGACCAAGATTTCCCATAAACGCTATGTTAGACAGGGAGCAGTGCCTTACCAAGCTGACCAAGATTTCCCATAGAGGCAAAAAAAAAACAAAAAACTGGGAGTAGTGCCATGTCAAGCTGACCAAGCTGTGTCCTTATTCGCAAGTGTACGTATAGTGAGTGTACGTAAAATGGGGTATGCCTGTTCTCTGTACCTGTACTGATGTATTTAGGAGCACACCGAGTCGCCAGGCTTTCTAACAAAGCAATACAAAAATGCCCCCAGCAATCCGTTATTATTAACCTCTCCTTGATCTGACTGCATTAAACTAAAGCCTGATTGGTTGCCTTGAGTTATGGAAGGTTCTCCCATTAGATAAGAGTAGCGCCCTCTTCTAGTTAGGTTGCTAGGTTAAAGTTAGTTTTTGGCTTTACTGCACTCAGTGGAGCAGTAATTAATTGTTTTTGTCTGGTCACTATTTCTGAACTTGATTTCTCTTACCTGCTTCTGGAAGAAGCTTTCAGAATATAGTACAGGAAATTTCCAGTATGAATATTCATCATGACCCAGCCAGTCCCTGGATAGAGACGTCCAGAAGGTGGCTGGGGAGGTGATAAATGTTTGAAGGCCTTTCCTCTCCTGGGAGGGTTCCAGTTCTGGGGCTGCGGCCCCTGGGAGATAGCTACTGAGACATTAAATCGCAGTCTAGGCCTCAGCAGGTGCTGGGATGAGGGCCTGGAGAAGATTGCTAAATGATTATTTGCTGGAGTACATCATCATGATGTCCTGGTCTGGAGAAGGATATTCTGTCTTCCTCACTGAGAAACTACCTGCGGATGCTTGGTGGCAGACCGCATCTGATGCATTCTGAGTAAAGACCTTGCTGTGGACTCTTGAGTGTGCCAAGTGCTAGAAGTGGACTAAGTTCGCAAGGATAGATATATGGACTGTGACTGCTCAGACAGAGACCTAGACATACTAGGTACCCACCCTGTTACCTCCAGGAGAGTATTAGTGAAAAGCTGACTTCTTGTTATTTTTGCTTCCATTTGAAGCATCCTGATCCCTGAACCCCTTTCCTGTTCAGTCATTCCCTAGACCAGCGATGGCAAACCTTGGCACCCCAGATTTTTTGGAGTTACATTTCCCATGATGCTCATGCACTCTGCAGTGTAGTTTGAGCATCATGGGTAACGTAGTTCCAAAACATCTGGGGTGCCAAGGTTCGCCATCACTGCCCTAGACTGAGTCTGTATTGTCAATGTGCATGGAACTGTGCTTATGACTAGCAGCCTCTGTACTAGCATGGGGGACCTGGGCATATTCTCAGTGGCCCCTCCAGGGTTGATCACGACATAAGGATTTTTTTCACATCCATCCATCCATCCTGGTATAATTACAAGGTGTATCCAATGATCCCAGAAAGCCTAGGTTCCTACACATTTTATAGCCATAAGTAAGCAGACCCTTTGTCAAATGATGTTCAGTTATTTCTAACTGAGGATATTGTTAACACCCTAATACATTGTAGATCAGTTTTTCACAACCAGGGTTCCTCCAGAGGTTTCTAAAGGTTCCTTGAGCAATCAGCAACTTCTGCCTTTCACATAAGTAACTGCTGACTGATGATGAGGTCTGTAATGGGGGGATTCCTCCTATTGGCCATCACATGAATGTACCATGAGCTGTAGATAGTCATTTCTAGCAGGTGTTCTCTGAGATCAGAACATTATTCAAGGGTTCCTATGTATTCAGAAGGTTGGGAAAAGCTGTTGTAGAGAATTGTGCATTTTGGGGAAGGTCATTTTATGTTCCAGCATGACTGTACCCCTACAAAGCCATCTCCTAAAGAAATGGTTTGACCAGTTTGATGTGGAGGAACTTCAAAGAGTCTGCACAGATCCCTGACCTCAAACCTACTGAACACCTTTGGAATGAGCCAAGTCTTCTAATCCAGCATCAGTACCTGAGCTCATAAATTGGCACAATTTCCCACAGACATTCCGAAATCTCGTAGAAAGCCTTCCTAGAAGAGTGAGGTCTGGTAAAGCCACAAGGGGGCAAAACTCCATATTAATATCCATGGTTTTGGAATGGGGTGTTCCAAAAAACTAACAAGGGAAAATAAGATGGTGTCTACAGACATTTTAGCCATATAGTATGTAGCTATTTATGGGTTTCCCCTCCCCAACATACTCTGAAATGTTAAATAGCGCACAGAAAATCACTAATAATTGTATCACCGATGATGCTTCCGCCCGCAGAGCGCCTTCCACACAACACTTTAATAATTATGTTGGTGCAGCTTGTAATGGCAAAGACTCCAGTGGGATTATAAAGCAGGTAATATGCTGCATTCTTTGGTCTATGCCAGCCTTTCCCATATTTGTTTAACCTTGAGCAGAGGTCTCCAAACTGAGGCCCTGGTGGTTGGATGTGGCCCTTGGGGCACTATTCCATCCACTGAAACCAACAATGGGGCATAATTCATGTCGCTGACACCACCAGTGGGGCACTATTTCTCCTACTGACACCACCAACGATGGGGCATAATTCCTTACATTGATACCAGCGATGGGCCAATATTCCCCCCACTGACGCCATTGATGGGAAAGAATTCCTTAAATTGACACCAACTATAGGGCAGAATTATTTCCATTGACACCAGCGATGGGTCAGAATTCTTTCAATCGTCACCAGCGGTGGGGCAGAATTCTTTCTATCGCCACCAGCGATGGGGCAGAATTATTTCCATCGCCACCAGCGATGGGGCAGAATTATTTCCATCGCCACCAGCAATAGGGCAGAATTCTTTCCATCGCCACCAGCGATGGGGCAGAATTATTTCCATCGCCACCAGCAATAGGGCAGAATTCTTTCCATCGCCACCAGCGATGGGGCAGAATTATTTCCATCGCCACCAGCAATAGGGCAGAATTCTTTCCATCGCCACCAGCGATGGGGCAGAATTATTTCCATCGCCACCAGCAATAGGGCAGAATTCTTTCCATCGCCACCAGCGATAGGGCAGAATTCCTTTCACTGACACCAGCAATGGGGCGAAATTCCTTTCACTGACACAAACCATGGGGCAGAATTACTCTCACTGACACCAACAATGGGGCAGAATTCCTTCTATTGACACCAGCAATGAGGCAGAATTTCTTTCACGACACCAGCGATGGGGCAGAATTACTTCAACTGACACCAATGATGGGGCAGAACTCCCTCCATTGACACCAACAATGGGGGATTATTCCTAGCATTGAGACCAATAAAAGGTCACTGTTCATTCCCACTTGACTCCAGGACATTTTCTACTCTCACTGGCCTTAGGACCAGTTTACACCATAGAAACGCAGTTCGGATGTGTTCCGGATGCTTTTTCTGCATGCTTGTTTTTTTAGGTGTTCCATTGCGTTTTTGGTGCATTTTGTATGCAGTCCAGTGCATTCCCCCCCTCTTTTATCTTAACCTTAAATAACGACATGTATTCCAGTGCATTTTTGGTGTGTTTAAGTGTGTTCCGGTGCATTTTTAATGTGTTTTACCGTCTTCCAGTACAGTCCAGTGCAGAAAAAATGCAACACATTCTATTTTTTTTTTTCTGGAACTAAAACGAACTTGAATTGACTGCACTGGTGTGAACTATGCCATTGAAAACCATATACCCTACAATCCATGTGTTTTTGATGCAGAAACAAACCGCACTAGACTGCATATGGTGTGAACTGCCCTTTAGTCCGCCTCCTCTAAAGTCTGAAGTGCAGTTACCTGCCCTAGTTTAGAAGGTTTGGAGACCCCTGCCCTACAGGAACCCTTGAAATAATTTCAGCTCCCAGGGGAATCCAATGCTAAAAAATGATATCTACAGTACAATGTATAATAGCTCTATAAGAAAATGGTCTTCACAAAGGATTATGAAATGAAACAAATAATTAGAACAGCTTGAAAACAGACTGTGAAGTGTGTACTGTCCGTGTACACTAGAAGCCAGTGGAAATGTGACCCTTTACATTGCTGGTCTTTGAAGACCTCCAGCTGGTAGACGGGTCGGGAATAGAGATACTGCAAAGATTTCACCTTCTGGAGGAAAATATGAACTCCACATCGTACTGAGCGCTGACAGCCCGTCTTATAATCATCAGCACATGTGTTATGTCTGCTGTGTTGTCTTAAAACCCTCCAAATGGCAAAGATGAGGCCAGATTTCCACTTAGCGGCCTTTACGCTATTTACAAGATAGCTGTTTAGAAAGCACAGATGTCGGTCTGACTGCCATTAACCCATTAACCTGCCAATATACACGCTGGAAGGGTTAGCACCAGTGTTGGAGTTAAAGAGATGTTTGAGAATTTACAGTTATATGGCTCTGACATATACTATAGTACTGTACAGAGAACACTGAGCCTGTCACATCAATGTCCCACCACAACCACACACTATTATCTGAATACATTTCTATAGCTCTGACATATACTGTAGTGCTGTACAGAGAACACTGAGCCAGTCACATTAGTCTCTGCACCAGAGGAGCTTACACTCTAATGTCCCACCACAGTCACACTATTATAATAAGAGCACATACATACACACACACACACACACACATATATATATATATATTTACACACACACACCTTTGACATATCCTATAGTGCTGTACTAAGAACACCGAGCCAGTCACATTAGTCTCTGCACCAGAGGAGCTTACACTCTAATAACCAACCACAGTCACACTATTATAATAAGAGCATATATATATATATATACACACACACACACACACACACACACACCTTTGACATATCCTATAGTGCTGTACTAAGAACACAGAGCCAGTCACATTAGTCTCTGCACCAGAGGAGCTTACACTCTAATAACCCACCACAGTCACGCTATTATAATAAGAGCACATACACTATATATATATATATATATATATATATATATATATATATATATATATATATATACACACACACACACACTCATTTGCCATATCCTATAGTGCTGTACTAAGAACACCGAGCCAATCACATTAGTCTCTGCACCAGAGGAGCTTACACTCTAATGTCCTAAGCACAGGACATGTCCCACCACAGTCACACTATTATAATAAGAGCATATATATATATATATATATATATATATATATATATATATACACACACCTTTGACATATCCTATAGTGCTGTACTAAGAACGCAGAGCCAGTCACAGTCTCTGCACCAGAGGAGCTTACACTGTAATGTCCCACTATTATAATAAGAGTATATATATATATATATATATATATATATATATATATATATATATATATATACACACACACACACACACACCCACACACACACACTTTTGACAAATCCTATAGTGCTGCACTAAGAACACCGAGCCAGTCACATTAGTCTCTGCACCAGAGGAGCTTACACTCTAATGTCCCACCACAGTCACACTATTATAATAAGAGTATATATATATATATATATATATATATATATATATATATATATACACACACACACACCTTTGACATATCCTATAGTGCTGTACTAAGAACACCGAGCCAATCACATTAGTCTCTGCACCAGAGGAGCTTACACTCTAATGTCCCACCACAGTCACACTATTATAATAAGAGCATGTATATATATATATATATATATATATATACACACACACACACACACACACACACACACCTCTGACATATCCTATAGTGCTGTACTATGAACACCGAGCCAGTTGCATCAGAGGATTTTAGACTCATCCCACCAAAACCACACACTAATATTAGACATTTATATAGCTCTGACATATACCGCAGTGCTGTACAGAGAACACTGAGCCAGTTGCATCAGTCTCTGCACCAGAGGAGCTTACACTCTAATGCTATCACCACAGTTACACACTATTATTATACATTTATATAGCTCTGACATACTCTGCAGTGCTGTACAGAGAACACTGAGCCTCTCACATGAGTCTCTGTTTGTTAATAACGTGTGAGTGTTGTTGGGACATTAGAGTGTAAGCTCCTCTGGTGCAGAGACTAATGTGACTGGATCAGCGTTCTCTGTACAGCATATGGAATAGGTCAGAACTATATAAAATGTGTAATAATAATAAAAATGTGTGATAGTGGTGGGACATTAGAGTGTAAGCTCCTCTGGTGTAGAGACCAATACGAATGGCTTAATGTTCTGTGTACAGCGCTGTGGTATACGTCAGAGCTATACTGAGAAAATAATCTATTCACATTAGTCTGCACCAGATGAGCTTACACTCTAATGTCCCACCTTAGTCACACACTATTATCATGATACATTTACAGTATATAGCTCTGACATATGTTGCAGTGCTGTACAGAGAACGCTGAGCGATCGTTGTGACGTGGCATTGGTGGAAGCTGTATGGCCACAGTTATTGCATTCACTGCACATTGATGGCTCCTGGAAGGCGAAGATCAGACTGATAACACACAATGTTATCTCTCAGTGTGCTGTGTTGGCCTTCATGCCACTGCGATTACAGGACATTACTAGAGGTAATTGTGTCCTTTAGGTGTGCGGTGAAGCCATGATAACGCCCTCCTGAAGGTAATGTTTACCCGGAATTGGAGCGTCAGCGTAGGAGGTGTGTATTATATCTACATAAACCAACATGGGTGCGCCCGACCAACCCCTAATGTGCGATTATTAATTATGGTTGGCCATGAATTGTAGATTATAGTTGGCTATTAGACGTTCTGAGTAACAAATAATGTTCTGTACCCTACAGCTGATCTTGGGCAGTAATGGGGTCACTGAGGACAGTAATGGGGTCACTGAGGACATTGGGGGGGAGGGCTGAGGACTGTAATGGGGGCATGAGGACAGTAATGGGGGCATTGAAGACATTAATTGAGGGGGCGGAGGACAGTAATTGGGTCACTGAGTATATTAATTCAGGCGACTGAGGACAGTAATTGGGTTGCCAAGGACATTATTGGTAGGGACTGAGGAAAGTAATGGGGACTGAGGACATTATTGTGGGGGAGAAGGGGGGTGAGGACATTATTGGGGGAGACTGAGTGAGGACAGTATTGGTTGGGGTCTTGAGGACAGTAATGGGTGGATTTATGGAAGAGTTAAACTGCCTGTGGATGATACCAAATCAGCAGGTGGCCATGCTGTCCAAACAGATGAGGTCTAGTGAGGTATGTCAATGCATTTGAAACAGATTTTTTTTTTTTGGGACAAAATATGTATTATCAATTGTACAATAAGTACCATTATTAGGAAGGTGTAGGAAATTGTGGATTTAGTAAGGCTGACCTTACATGTTAAATTTCCTTGTACAATTTTCCTGTAGTACAAGGAAGGGCCTGCCTAATAGGATACAATTGAAAGTTGTTTAGTTTGTTTGACCTTTTTGGTAAATCTAAAGAAAAATTGTACTAAAGGATTGAACATGTATGGCCAGCCTAAGGCACCTGAGGCGATTCTAGACCTAATTAAGCCTTGTAGCCTCATTTTTTGCATTTTGGGAGGTAAAAGTATTCTAAATTGCCATTGTACAGTCATAGAGAATGACCAACCTCTCTGAATTCGTATGAGAGGCATAGGGGTCACCAATCATCTTCCTGTCTACAGCCATTCTACAGTAGACACTATATTACCAGAAGTATTGGGACGCCTGCCTTTACACACACATGAACTTTAATGGCATCCCAGTCTTAGTCCGTAGGGTTCAATATTGAGTTGGTCCACCCTTTGCAGCTATAACAGCTTCAACTCTTCTGGGAAGGCTGTCCACAAGGTTTAGGAGTGTGTCTATGGGAATGTTTGACCATTCTTCCAGAAGAGCATTTGTGAGGTCAGGCACTGATGTTGAACAAAAAGGCCTGGCTGCTCGCAGTCTCCGCTCTAAATCTCTAAAGACCAGACAGTGCCCCTAACCAGGGCTGGCCCTACCATGGGACCCAGGCGGTACTTTAAAAGGGGCAGCAACAAGGAACACTGCCTGAGGACTTGAGGCTCCCTCCCTCTAGCGTTCAGTGTTATCCTTGCATCATGCTCCGCTACCCTGGCATGTCTCTTTGCAGTAGGGGGCATGTCTCTTTGCTGGATTGGGAATCTCTCTTTGCTGGATTGGGCATGTCTCTTTGCTGGATTGGGAATCTCTCTTTGCTGGATTGGGCATGTCTCTTTGCCGAAAGGGGCATGTCTCTTTGCCGGAAAGGGGCATGTCTCTTTGCCGGGAAGGGGCATGACTCTTTGCCGGGAAGGGGCATGACTCTTTGCCGGGAAGGGGCATGACTCTTTGCCGGGAAGGGGCATGACTCTTTGCCGGGAAGGGGCATGACTCTTTGCTGGAAGGGGCATGACTCTTTGCTGGAAGGGGCATGACTCTTTGCTGGAAGGGGCATGACTCTTTGCTGGACTGGGGATGTCTCTTTGCTGGAAGGGGCATGTCTCTTTACTATTTGGGGATGTCTCTTTGCTTTATGGAAAGGTCTCTTTGCTGAATGGGTGGGATTTTTATTTTTTGAGGGGGGGGCAGCATTTTATTCTTGGACCCAGGCAGCACAATGTCTTGGTCCAGTCCTGCCCCTAACTTCACAAAAAACACACATCGATCAAACTGCGAGGGCATGAGAAATCCAGAAGCGTCTGTGTGACGGAAGCACTGCGACCAAACAACAGTGAGAAACTTCCCCAAAATTCTGCAAATCAGAGAAACACTAGGAAAGGGGAAACAGTCGCATCTGCTGCAAAACATTCAACAACTGACAGTGCAATGTGACTGGTTGAGGTCAGCCACACGCAGGACAATTGCTTCTAGAATGGTTTCATTTCTTCACAATCACTCAGATTGCAACATTGCAACTTTGTAGCAAATCTAGGTACAAAAGTAATAGAATCCCTGCCAGGTCTTCCAGGATTCCTAGGACCGCCACTTCCTCCCGGACTGCAGAGTTGCTAGCAATGACACTGGGCCTGTCCTCTGACCAGAACAGCATTTCAGCACTAGTTATTAAAGTGACTACTTTTTGCTGACCCAATTACTGTCTCACCTGATGACTGCCTTGACCCCTGCTTGCACTTGACTGCTCCTTCACCTACTTGGACCAGATTACCCTCTCCCCTGCCGGCACCCATGCCTGAACCTGACTATATATTCTTTCCTGCTGCCCAACTTGTGCCTGCTCCCTCTAACCTGTCTGGACCTGACTACTCTCCAGCCTGTCTTAACTGCTGCCTGGACCAAACCAATCTATTGCCTGCCTTGATCCATGATTGCACCAGACTACTCTCTTGCCTGCTTTGAATAATGCCTGGACCTGACTAATATCTCACCTGCTGCTTTACTCTCACCTGCTCCCTCTCACTAGTCACCTGCCTTGAGCCCTGCCTGGATCTGACTACACTCTTGCCTGCTGCCTGCCTTTAACACTGCCTGAACCTGACTGCTTTCTCACCTGCCTGGACCTGACTTTTCTCTCGCCTGCCTTGACTTGACTACGCTCTCGCCTGCTGCCTGCCTTGACCTCTGCTTGGACCTAACTACTCTCTCACCTCTGTCCCCCACCTGCTCCCTCTCACCTACCAGCTGCCCTAACCCCTGACTGTACCCGACAACACTCTCGCCTGTTGCCTGCCTTAACACCTGACTACACTCTCACCTAATCCCTTTCACCTACCACCTGCCTTAACAGTTGACTGTACCTGACAATACTCTCGCTTGCTGCCTGCCTTAACCTCTGACTGGACCTAACTACTCTCCCACCTCTGTCTCTCACCTACCACCTGCCTTAATCCCTGACTGGACCTGACTACACTCTCGCCTACTGCCTGCCTTAACCTCTGCCTTGATCTAACTACTCTCTCACCTCCGTCTCTCACCTGCTCCCTCTCGTCTACCACCTGCCTTAAGCATGGCCTGGACCTAACTACACTCTTGCCTGCTTTGAACACTGCCTGAACCTGACTGCTTTCTCTCCTGCCTGGACCTGACTTTTCTCTCACCTGCCTTGACTTGACTATGCTCTCGCCTGCTGCCTGCCTTGACCTCTGCTTGGACCCAACTACTCTCTCACCTCTGTCCCCCACCTGATGCCTCTCCCCTACCAGCTGCCCTAACCCCTGACTGTACCTGACAACACTCTCGCCTGCTGCCTGCCTTAACACCCGACTACACTCTCACCGGATCCCTTTCACCTACCACCTGCCTTAACCCTTGACTGTACCTGACAACACTCTCGCCTGCTGCCTGCCTTAACCTCTGACTTGACCTAACTACTCTCCCACCTCTGTCTCTCACCTACCACCTGCCTTAATCCCTGACTGGACCTGACTACACTCTCGCCTGCTGCCTGCCCTTGCCTCTGCCTTGACCTAACTACTCTCTCACCTGCTCCCTCTCATCTAGCACCTGCCTTAAGCATGGCCTGGACCTAACTACACTCTTGCCTGCCTTGAACACTGCCTGAACCTGACTGCTTTCTCACCTGCCTGGACCTGACTTTTCTCTCACCTGCCTTGACTCGACTAGGCTTTCGCCTGCTGCCTGCCTTGATCTCTGCTTGGACCTAACTACTCTCTCACCTCTCCCTC
>NC_138778.1:11370384-11395384 GCF_965119305.1 Pelophylax lessonae | reverse complement strand
CTGTCATACCCACTGACCCGGATGTTCCTCCATGTCACACCCAGGGACCCCCGTGTTCCTCCATGTCATGCTGTCATACTCAGTGACCCCAATGTTCCTCTATGTCAGACCCTGATGTTCCTCCATGTCACAGCTGGGGACCCCGATGTTCCTCCATGTCACACCTGGGGACCCCGATGTTCCTCCATGTCACACCTGGGGACCCCGATGTTCCTCCGTGTCACACTTGGGGACCCCAAACCCCCATGGTACACCCAGGGACCCCAATTCCTCATGGCACACCCGTTGACCCCTATCCTCCATGTCACACCTGGTGACTCTGATTCCCCATGGCACACCTGGTGACCCCGATTCCCTTTCATACCAGGGATGCTCCATGTAACACCCAGGGACCAGCTCAGTGCAAAGAGTCACTTCCTGCCTAAGGTTAAGGCCGTTCAGCTCCAGCTGAAGAGGATCATCATGCAGGCAGCACTCTGGTGGGCTCCATTCCTGCCTCTTGGGGCCCCTCCAACAGTAGTGGAAAGCCAGGGCCCGATAGTTCCGCCACTGCCCAAGACACCTTGCATCTTTTTCTGTCCCTTCTTCCTCCCCTACCGCCACCTCTCCCCTCAGCTCACAATAATCATTCATGATGGAGAAAGATTGCCGACTCCTGGCTTCGCCCCTAGGTGGCAATGCGCCCTAGGCGGCTGCCTAGTTTGCCTAGTGGAAGCACCGGCCCTGCCCACACCATAATCTCCCCTCCACCACATGATTTGGACCAGTGCACAAAGCAAGGTCCATAAAGACATGGATGAGTGAGTTTGGGGTTGAGGAACCTGACTGGCCTTCACAGACCCCTGACCCCAACCCGATAGAACACCTTTGGGATAAATTAGAGTGGAGACTGAGAGCCAGGCCTTCTTATCCAACATCAGTCTTTGACCTCACAAATGCTCTTCTGGAAGAATGGTCAAACATTCCCATAGACACACTCCTAAACCTTGTGGACGGCCTTCCCAGAAGAGTTCAAGCTGTTATAGCTGCAAAGGGTGGGCCGACTCAATATTTAACCCTACGGACTAAGACTGGCCATGCACCTGCCAAAAAATCGTTCGCAAATCTGTTATTTGGTCCAATCGTCTGTTTTTCTTCCAGTTATTGGGCACAAATAGAAAATAGTTTTCAACTTTTCAGAGCCGAAAAATCAAAGGAACAGTTTTGAAAATCTGCCGGCCGAATGATAAACGAACGATAAATTGTGTTTTGCACTCGGTATATGTGACAAACTGAATTCATTTATGTCCATTGAACGATTTATCTTTCGAAATTCGGTCATTACATGATGGCACGATCGTCTGTTCTCACGGCTGAGTTTTGGTTTTTCGAAAATGAGTTTGTCCGATATTTTGGCTAGTGTATGGCCAGCATAAGACTGGGATGTCATTAAAGTTCATGTGTGTGTAAAGGCCGGCGTCCCAATACTTTTGCGCTTGCACGCAAGATTTATGGAACGTTTTTTTACTCAAGATCTTTTATGCCAGAATCTGCCAGCAAGACCCTTCGTATAAATATCAATAAATTATTTCATCCGTGTTCAAGAGGCCAAGTACACTCACAACTATTTGCAATAGGAATGTGGTGGATTAACTAATTCTTAGTTTCCATTCCCGAAAAATAAATGACAATCAATGTCCGGTGTGTGTTTTGTGTAGGTGTATATATGTCCTGTGTGTAGGTGTATATATGTCCTGTGTGTGTGTATATATGTTGTGTGTGTGTGTTTGTGTGTGTGTGTATATATGTCCGGGGTGTGTGTGTGGGTGTATATATGTCCGGTGTGTGTGTGTGTGTGTGGGTGTATATATGTCCTGTGTGTGTGTGTGTGGGTGTATATATGTCCGGTGTGTGGGTGTGTGTGGGTGTATATATGTCCTGTGTGTGTGTGTGTGTGGGTGTATATATGTCCGGGGTGTGTGTGTGGGTGTGGGTGTATATATGTCCTGTGTGTGTGTGTGTGTGTGTATATATGTCCGGTGTGTGGGTGTGTGTGGGTGTATATATGTCCTGTGTGTGTGTGTGTGGGTGTATATATGTCCGGGGTGTGTGTGTGGGTGTGGGTGTATATATGTCCTGTGTGTGTGTGTGTGTGGGTGTATATATGTCCGGTGTGTGGGTGTGTGTGGGTGTATATATGTCCTGTGTGTGTGTGTGTGTGGGTGTATATATGTCTGGGGTGTGTGTGTGGGTGTGGGTGTATATATGTCCTGTGTGTGTGTGTGTGGGTGTATATATGTCCGGTGTGTGGGTGTATATATGTCCGGTGTGTGTGTGTGTGTGTGGGTGTATATATGTCCGGGGTGTGTGTGTGTGTGGGGGTGTATATATGTCCGGTGTGTGTGTGGGTGTATATATGTCCGGGGTGTGTGTGTGTGTGGGTGTATATATGTCCAGTGTGTTGTGTAGGTGTATATATGTCCGGTGTGTGTTGTGTAGGTGTATATATGTCCGGTGTGTGTGTGTTGTGTAGGTGTATATAAGTCCGATGTGTGTGTGTGTAGGTGTATATATGTCTCGTGTGTGTGTGTAGGTGTATATATGTCTCGTGTGTGTGTGTGTGTGTGTAGGTGTATATATGTCCCGTGTGTGTAGGTGTATAGATGTCCGATGTGTGTGCGTGTTGTGTAGGTGTATATATGTCCGATGTGTGCGTGTTATGTAGGTGTACATATGTCCGATTTGTGTGTGTTGTGTAGGTGTATATATGTCCGATGTGTGCGTGTTGTGTAGGTGTATATATGTCCCGTGTGTGTAGGTGTATATATGTCCCGTGTGTGTAGGTGTATATATGTCCCGTGTGTGCGTGTTGTGTAGGTGTACATATGTCCGATGTGTGCGTGTTGTGTAGGTGTATATATGTCCCGTGTGTGTAGGTGTATATATGTCCGATGTGTGTGCGTGTTGTGTAGGTGTATATATGTCCGATGTGTGTGCGTGTTGTGTAGGTGTATATATGTCCGATGTGTGCGTGTTATGTAGGTGTACATATGTCCGATTTGTGTGTGTTGTGTAGGTGTATATATGTCCGATGTGTGCGTGTTGTGTAGGTGTATATATGTCCCATGTGTGTAGGTGTATATATGTCCCGTGTGTGTAGGTGTATATATGTCCCGTGTGTGCGTGTTGTGTAGGTGTACATATGTCCGATGTGTGCGTGTTGTGTAGGTGTATATATGTCCCGTGTGTGTAGGTGTATATATGTCCCATGTGTGTAGGTGTATATATGTCCCGTGTGCGTGTTGTGTAGGTGTACATATGTCTGATGTGTGCGTGTTGTGTAGGTGTATATATGTCCCATGTGTGTAGGTGTATATATGTCCGATGTGTGTGCGTGTTGTGTAGGTGTACATATGTCTGATGTGTGCGTGTTGTGTAGGTGTATATATGTCCCGTGTGTGTAGGTGTATATATGTCCCATGTGTGTAGGTGTATATATGTCCCGTGTGCGTGTTGTGTAGGTGTACATATGTCCGATGTGTGCGTGTTGTGTAGGTGTATATATGTCCCATGTGTGTAGGTGTATATATGTCCGATGTGTGTGCGTGTTGTGTAGGTGTATATATGTCCGATGTGTGTGCGTGTTGTGTAGGTGTATATATGTCTGATGTGTGTGTGTGTTGTGTAGGTGTATATATGTCCGATGTGTGCGTGTTGTGTAGGTGTACATATGTCCCGTGTGTGCGTGTTGTGTAGGTGTACATATGTCCAGTGTGTGCGTGTTGTGTAGGTGTATATATGTCCTGTGTGTGTGTAGGTGTATATATGTCCTGTGTGTGTGTAGGTGTATATATGTTGGGTGTGTGTGTGTGGGTGTATACATGTCCTGTGTGTGTGTAGGTGTATATATGACCGATGTGTGTGTGGGTGTATACATGTCCTGTGTGTGTTAGGTGTATTTATGTCTGCGTGTGTTGTGTCTGTGCATTATTTTTGTTTCTGTAAGCTAATCACCGGTGATGTAACGTTGTATTCTGTTTCTTGAAGTAAACCTGTTTCTCCAGTAGAGTCCCCTTAATTTATTCGTATTTTGATCACATAAAACATATTAGATATCCCGAGTGTTCTATGCATGAGATCCAGGTCATATTTGGTCTCCAAAGAACTGTAATTTCATTCTTTTCAATAATATGTTCATTGTTGGATTGTGAAACCTTATCCAATTGAAATATACACTATATTGTCAAAAGTATTGGGAACGGAGAAGGGGGGGAGGGGAGCAGGGCAGGAGGACTTTAGGTTTAGGGTGACGGTCCGCTTCAATGCTAATTATTCCAAAGACATCTATACTATATTATCAAAAGTATTGGGACACCTGCCTTTACACTAGAGATCGACGGATATATTGAGGGCCGATCTGCACTTTCCCCGATATATCAGAATCGGCTACCTAATACCAATATTTCGGAAAGTGCTGTACCGGATTGATGGCTGCAGCTAAACGCAGCACCCCGGTACCGACGCCCATAGCCGACCGTCGGCTGCCATGTAATGACACTGATGCAGCGGAGAAGCCGCTCGGCTGTCATTACAAGGAGTGGTAGGGGACGTTCCCCTCTCCTGCCGCCTTCTGCGGCTCGCCCGAGTCTCCTGTCCCATCAGAAGACCCGGGCAACCAGCCTGCATGGCCGCCGAAGACCCGATCAAAGCCGCATTCGGCTCTGATCGGGTCTCCATGCAAAATCACAATGCAAGTGATGTCATGGTACTCGGCGCCAGATTAAGAAAAATGACAGCATTCAAAGGAGCCAAACTTGGCATTTTGAATGCTTATAAGTGTAGAGGAGGGGTTTGGAGTCTTTTAGACCCCCAGATCCCTCCACAAGAGTACCTGTCAAATAAAAAAAACTATATATATATTTTTTTTAAATGTACAAAAATATTGGTGCCTATCGGCCGATACCGATATGCATTGGCCAAAATATCGGTATCGGCAACGAAAAACCGATATCGGTCGATCACTACATTACACGCACATAAACTTAGCGAGTTTGGGGTGGAGGAACTTGACTGGCCTGCACAGAGTTCTGACCTCACCCTGATAGAACACATTTGGGATGAATTAGAAACCTAGACTGAGAGCCAGGCCTTCTCATCCAACATCAGTGCCTGACCTCACAAATGCACTTCTGGAAGAATTGTCAAACATTCCCATAGACACTCCTAAACCTTGTGGACAGCCTTCCCAGAAGAGTTGAAGCTGTTATAGCTGCAAAGGGTGGGCCAACTCAATATTGAACCCTACGGACTAAGACTGGGATGCCATTAAAGTTCATGTGTGTGTAAAGGCAGGCGTCCCAATACTTTTGGTAATATAGTGTATATTGCACATTCAAATCAGTCCCTGCCCTCAAAAGAGCTTACAATCTACGGTCCCTAACCATAGGCGTGCGCACAGGGTGTGGCAGGTGTGCCTTGGCTCACCCTCATCACCCTGTGTGGTGCAATTTAGACAGGAGCCACCTAACACCTTTGAAGTGTGAGAGGAAACTGAAGTACCTGGAGGAAAGCCACGCAGGCACTGCGAGAACATGCAACCTCCAGGCAGGTAGCGCCATGGCCGGGACTCAAACTGCTGACCAATTAGATACTGTATTGCCCTCAATTTAGGACATGTGCGGTTTTAATGCGTTTTGCCACATTCCAAATGCATTCCATGCAGAAAATACAACATGTTCTACTTTTATCAACTGCACTGGAACGCACTGCACTGGTGGGAAGTACATATACTGCGGCGGTCAGCCCCGGCCAGGCAAAGTGACGTATGGGTACGTCACTCGCCTGTCACTTGCTTGTGAGCCAATAGCGGGCGAGCGCGGGGGCGCCCCGACTCGTTCCCTGGGAAGTCCGTGCGTGTGACCGGCGGACCCGATGTCACTCGCGATCGTCCGCCTTGAAGGGAGAAAGGCAGGCGGCTAATGTAGACAAGCCGCCTGTCATTCTCCCCTGTGTAGGAATGGTGATCATACGGTTCTACTATGTAGGACCGTTGATCATTGTTCCTACACTAGTAGCCACAGCCAATTACAGTTAGAAGCACGCCCCTAGGGACACACTAAACCCCTCCTTCCCCAATAAAGTTAACCCCTTCCCTACCAGTGTCATTTTGCAGTAACAGTGCATATATATAGCACTGATTACTGTAATAATGTCACTGGTAACCTCAAAAGTGTCAAAAATGTCAGTCAATGGTCCGATATGGCCGCCGCAATGTCGCAGTACCGCAAAAAAAAAAAAAAAAATCGCAGATCGCCGCCATTACGCGTTAAAAAACACCAAAAATGACAGAAATCTTTCCCTTAGTAAACGCAATAACTTTTGCGCAAAACCAATCAAAATACACTTTTTGCGATTTTTTTTTACCAAACATATGTAGCATAAAACAAATTGGCCTAAAATGTTAAAAAAATTTGATTTTTACATTTTTTTGGGGGAATTTCATATAAAAAAAATGTGAAAAATATTGTTATTTTTGCAAAATTGACGCTATTTTTTCATTTATAGCACAAAAAGTAAAAATCGCACAGGTGATCAAATGCCACCAAAAGAAAGCTCTGTTTGTGGGAAAAAAGGACGTCAAATTCTTTTAGGTACAGCGTCGTACGACCGCGCAATTGTCCGTTAAAGTCACGCAGTGCCGAATCGCAAAAAAAACCCTGGTCGGAATGGGAGTAAAATCTTCCGCGGGGCTTAAGTGGTTAAGGCCATTGGAATCCATGTGAGGCCTCTTTCACACTTGTGCGACTTGTCCTGCGACTTGGGACTGCAAAGTAGCATGAAAAGTCGCACCCCATGATTTCTAATGAGTACCGTTCATATCTGTGCGACTTCAAAGTCCCAGCGACTTCAAAGTAGTCCCTGCACTACTTTGGTCTGACTTTGATGCGACTAGAAGTTCATAGACCTCAAGATTACACAGGGATTGCTTCAAGTCTAGTCAAAGTCGCAGCAAAATGGTGGCAAAGTCGCACGCGTTTCAGTCTGCACAACTGTAAAAAGTTGCCGAATGCCGGCCATATAGGCTCAAAATTCTGGCTGTTTGCAGACTGAACGATTATTCATCATTTGAAAGCAAATTGTCCACTAACTGATAGAATAAATGATTGTTTCCATGTTCGTTCGATAAAAAATAAAAACAAACAGAATATTATTTTTGTTTCGATAAAAACACACACACAGTATCTCACAAAAGTAAGCACACCCTCACATTTTTGTAAATATTGTATTCTATCTTTTCATGTGACAACACTGAAGAAATGACACTTTGCTACAATGTAAAGTAGTGAGTGTACAGCTTGTATAACAGTGTAAATTTACTGTCCCCTCAAAATAACTCAACACACAGCCATTAATGTCTAAACCGCTGGCAACAAAAGTGAGTACACCCCTAAGTGAAAATGTCCAAATTGGGCCCAATTAGCCATTTTCCCTCCTCGGTGTCATGTGACTCGTTAGTGTTACAAGGTCTCAGGTGTGAATGGGGAGCAGGTGTGGTAAATTTGGTGTTATCGCTCTCACTCTCTCATATTGGTCACTGGAAGTTCAACATGGCACCTCATGGCAAAGAACTCTCTGAGGATCTGTAAATAAAAAGAGTTGTTGCTCTACACAAAGATGGCCTAGGCTATAAGAAGATTGCCAAGGCCCTGAAACTGAGCTACAGCACGGTGGCCAAGACCAGAACAGGCCTCTCCATGGTCGAACAAAGAAGTTGAGTGCACATGCTCAGCGTCATATCCAGAGGTTGTCTTTGGGAAATAGACGTATGAGTGCTGCCAGCATTGCTGCAGAGGTTGAAGGGGTGGGGGGGGTCAGCCTGTCAGTGTTCAGACCATACGCCGCACACTGCATCAAATTGGTCTGCATGGCTGTCTTCCCAGAAGGAAGCCTCTTCTAAAGATGATGCACAAGAAAGCCGCAAACAGTTTGCTGAAGACAAGCGGACTAAGGACATGGATTACTGGAACCATCTCCTGTGGTCTGATGAGACCAAGATAAACTTATTTGGTTCAGATGGTGTCAAGCGTGTGTGGCGGCAACCAGGTGAGGAGTACAAAGACAAGTGTGTCTTGCCTACAGTCAAGCATGGTGGTGGGAGTGTCATGGTCTGGGGTTGCATGAGTGCTGCCGGCACTGGGGAGCTACAGTTCATTGAGGGAACCATGAATGCCAACATGTACTGTGACATACTGAAGCAGAGCATGATCCCCCTCCCTTCAGAGACTGGGCCGCAGGGCAGTATTCCAACATGATAACGTCCCCAAACACCTCCAAGACGATCACTGCCTTGCTAAAGAAGCTGAGGGTAAAGGTGATGGAATGGCCAAGCATGTCTCCAGACCTAAACCCTATTGAGCATCTGTGGGACATCCTCAAACGGAAGGTGGAGGAATGCAAGGTCTCTAACATCCACCAGCTCTGTGATGTCATCATGGAGGAGTGGAAGAGAACTCCAGTGGCAACCTCTGGTGAACTCCATGCCCAAGAGGGTTTAGGCAGTGCTGGAAAATAATGGTGGCCACACAAAATATTGACACTTTGGGCCCAATTTGGACATTTTCACTCACTTTTGTTGGCAGCCGTTTGGACATTATTGGCTGTGTGTTGAGTTATTTTGAGGGGACAGCAAACTTACACTGTTATACAAGCTGTACACTCACTACTTTACATTGTAGCAAAGTGTCATTTCTTCAGTGTTGTCACATGAAAAGATAGAATAAAATATTTACAACAATTGTGAGGGGTGTACTCACTTTTGTGAGATACTGTATACACTTTAGTTGAAGCGGTAAGGCCCCTTTCACACGGGGCGGATCCGCTCGGCAGACTCCACTAGCTCAGCGGGGATCTATGGAGCAGGCAGATGACAGGTCGGTCTCTGCTCACTGGGCAGAGACAGACCGATCAGAGTCCCACTCTCCTCTATGGGAGATCGGATGAAAATGGACAGCATGTTTGTTTTCATTCAATCCCATTTGATCGGACCCACTGGACAAATGGTGAACGTATCGCCATCCATCTGTTTTCAGTGGATCTTGTCGGATCGGATAGCAGACGGGTGTCAGCGGACACATCCGCCTCCCCATAGAGGAAAATGGGTGGCCCGATTGGGTCCACTATAAAACGGACAGGCAGACCCGATCGGGCCGATTGTGTGAAAGGGGCCTTAAAGTTTTCGCTTCAGATCCATCAGCATTAGCCGGCCCATGGTTGAAATCATCGATAAAGTTGGGTTCACGAACGGTACGAATGTTGAACGATCTTTCCGAAAATTACCAGTTTCGGCCCAAATTCTGTGCATGTATGGCCAGCAATAAACAACGGGAAAAAAACGCACTGGACTGCATGAGGTGTGAACCGGCCCTAAGGGGGAGCATTTGGAGGGTGGTAAAAACGCCCTCTCCCCACAAAGTTATACAGTATACATAATAGCCTAATGGTGGCCACACACACTTTGATTCTATCCAATCCAATCGATGCGTGATTCAATCTAAACTATCAAATTGTCAAACAACGGAATAGGCATACATTTCCTTCCAACTGATTTTGATTTTCGATCGGATTTGATCAGTTATCGATCAGCCAGGGCAGAAATTTATTGATTGCGTTGCTACGCTTGGCAGCATTGGGATACTTTGTTCATGAATTAAACCATATTTCAGTCGATCGGATTAGGAGATTGCATGGCAAGTATAGAGATGCAATCGATAACTTACGATCGTATCATCCAGCTATCAATCAAAATCCACTTCCCGTGTGTGGCATCTTGATTGAATGGGTTATTGATTATCAGTGAGGCCCCTTTCTCACGGGGCGGATCTGTTTGGACGAACTCCACCAGCTCAGTGGGGATCGCTCCATTGATCCCCGCTGAGCAGGCGGATGACAACTCCGTCTCCGCTCATTGTGCATAGAAGGACCGATCAGATCCCCGCTCTCCTCTATGGGAGATCGGATGAAAACAGACCACCATCCGATCCGACCTGATGCGGCTGGATGGATGGTGAACGTATCGACATCTCTCTGTTTTCAGTGGATCTTGTCAGATCGTATAGCAGACGAGTGTCAGCGGACACATCCGCCTCCCCATAGAGGAGAATGGGTGGCCCAATCGGGTCCGCTATAAAAACGGACAGGCAGACCCGGTCGGGGCGATCGTGTGAAAGGGGCCTAAAAGTTTTCGCTTCAGATCCATCAACATTAGCCGGCCCATGGTTGAAATCATCGGTAAAGTTGGGTTCACTAACGGCACGAATGTTGAACGATCTTTCCGAATACGACCAGTTTCAGACGAAAATTCTGTGCATGTATGGCCAGCAATAAACACAATTCATGAATTTCTAATGCAGTATACATAGCCTAATGGTGGCCGTACACACTTTTATTCTATTATCCAATCGATGCGTGATTCAATCTAAACTATCAAAAATTGTCAAACAATAGAATAGGCATACATTTTCTTCCAACTGATTTTCGATCAGATTTGATCAGTTATTGATTGCGTTGCATCGCTCGTCAGCATTGGGATACTTTGTTCATGAATTCAATCTTTTTTCAGTCGATCGGAATAGGAGATTGCATGGCGAGTATAGAAATGCTATCGGCAACTTACGATCATACCTTTTAGCTATCGATCAAAATCCATTTCCCCGTGTGTGGCATATTGATTGAATGGGTTATCGATTATCAGTAACGCCCCTTTCTCACGGGGCGGATCCGTTTGGACGAACTTCACTAGCTCAGCGGGGATCGCTCCATTGATCCCCGCTGAGCAGGCGGATGACGGGTCGGTCTCCGCTCACTGTGCATAGAAGGACCTGTCAGATCCCCGCTCTCCTCTATGGGAGATCGGATAAAAACGGACCGCCATCAGATCCGACCCGGCTGGCGAACGTATCGCCATCCGTCTGTTTTCAGCGGATCTTGTCGGACCGGATGGCAGACGGGTGTCAGTGGACATCCGCCTCCCCATAGAGGAGAACGGGTGGCCCAAAAACCGACCGCCATCTGATCTGACGCGGCTGGACGGATTTCAATGGATCTTGTCAGATCGGATAGCAGACGGTTGTCAGCGGACACATCCACCTCCTCATAGAGGAGAATGGGTGGTCCAATTGGGTCCGCCTAAAAACAGACAGGTGGACCTGATCGGGGCGATCGTGTGAAATGGGCCAAAAAGTTTTCGCATCAGATCCATCAACATTAGCCGGCCCATGGTCGAAATCATCGGTAAAGTTGGGTTCCCTAACAGCACGAATGTTGAACGATCTTTCCGAAAACGACCAGTTTCAGCCAAAATTCTGTGCATGTATGGCAGGGATCCCCAAACTACGGCCCTCCAGCTGTTGTGGAACTACACATCCCATGAGGCCCATTAGATTGTAAGCTCTTCTGTGCAGGGCCCTCTAAATCCTCTTGTATTTTATTGTATTGTATATGTACTGTCTCCCTCCAATATTGTAAAGCGCTGCGTAAATTGCTGTTGCTATAGAAATCCATAATAAAAATAATTGTAAAACTCTGACATTCACAGACATGACTAGGCATGATGGGAATTGTAGTTCCTGAACAACTGGAGGGCCGTAGTTTGGAGACCCCTGATGTATGGCCAGCAATAAACACAATTCATGTATTTCTGACGCAGAATAAAAACGCATCAGCCCTCCGTGCTCAAATATTTTTGCTTTCCCACGGACAGGCAGAGACTTCGGAGAGCACGGAAACTTCTGAGGATTCTGCTGAGACGAAGGCGGTGGACTGACCGGTTCTCTTTTCTGAGAATCCCCCGAAGGGACCGTCCACCGCAATAAATGAACACACTCCCCATAGATAATAATAGAACACAAAGTGGAAGCGCCTAAAGACAGAACTGTAAAGAAGACATAAACTACAACACAAATAGTCATTTACACCTCCGTATAAAAAGGGAACCGCGAATGACCGGTAACGCCGGCACGCTCTTCCAATTCATTCATTCATTCAACAAAAAGGTAATATTTACACACAATGTTTCCTTTAACTACAAACAAATAATTTAAAATGAAACAAACTTCTTACCCAGAATTTGGAGCCCAGTCGCCCGCCGCTTCCACAAAACGCGTCCATGTCGCGATCACTTCAGGCGTTTGCTGCGATAACAGACAGTCCTTTCTATGAACATGGAGGCAGCTCCACTCCAAACTGGCCAAAAGACGCGTCCACCATCAGCCTCCCCTTACAGGATGGAGCGCACACTGAATGAACCAACTTGAGTGGGTGGACTTTTTTCTCTTTTTTTGCTATTGCGTGATGACTGCGAAAAAAAAACCAAAGTGGGGGGGAGGGGGGGGGAGGGTTGTTCCTACTTCTGCAATTTTTTTTTTTTGTGTGTGAGGGTTATTGTAGGGCTGCAGCCTCGCCGAGCATTTCCTGGTTTGTGCAGGCGGCCTCCCTCCCTCCCACACTGCCCCAAGTATTAAATTTGTGACTCTCTCTCCTCCCCCCTCGGTGATGTGAATGTTTTCCACACCCTGCTATACACACACCAAGAGCAAGGCAGGCCAGGCTGACAGCAAATCCCTTTCTCGCTCCAAAATATTAGGCATTTTTTTTTGGATAGTTCCTCAAATAAATAAAAAAAATAAATAAAAGATTCTCCGACCTTTTCCTGAAAGCAGATGTAAAGAGCGGCGTACACGGCAGATGGCCCCCGGCCAATCAACCGCTCTCGCCGGTGTTTACGGAACAATTACAGGGTAACGCAGCTGGGCTCTCGTATTAGCGAGGCGGCCCCGAGAGATCGAGTCATTATTTACCTTCGGCGAGGGCTGTGTATATTCTACGTCCCATAGACAAAAATATTTGTTGAGACGTAAAAAAAGGATTTGGGAAAAAAAGTGGAATATTTATGGTGCTCTTCGCTCGGGGGAAAGGGGGAGGGGGCGCTGCCTAATAAATATTTTTACATTTTTTTTTTTATTTAGCAAAACACACATAAAAATACAATGTAACAACAAAGAATTATTGTAGCAGTGTAAAAATACAACGTAACAAAGAAGTAATGTAGCAGTGTAAAAATACAACATAACAATAACGCATTTATGTAGCAGTGTAAAAATACAACGTAATAATAAGGAATTAATGTAGCAGTGTAAAAATACAACGTAACAAAGAAGTAATGTAGCAGTGTAAAAATACAACATAACAATAACGCATTTATGTAGCAGCGTAAAAATACAACGTAATAATAAGGAATTAATGTAGCAGTGTAAAAATACAATGTAACAATAAAGAATGAATGTAGCAGTGTAAAAATACAACGTAACAATAAAGAAGTAATGTAGCAGTGCAAAAATACAACGTAACAATAACGCATTAATGTAGCAGTGTAAAAATACAACGTAACAATAACGCATTTATGTAGCAGTGTAAAAATACAACGTAATAATAAGGAATTAATGTAGCAGTGTAAAAATACAATGTAACAATAAAGAATGAATGTAGCAGTGTAAAAATACAACGTAACAATAAAGAAGTAATGTAGCAGTGCAAAAATACAACGTAACAATAATGCATTAATGTAGCAGTGTAAAAATACAACGTAACAATAATGCATTAATGTAGCAGTGTAAAAATACAACGTAATAATAAGGAATTAATGTAGCAGTGTAAAAATACAATGTAACAATAAAGAATGAATGTAGCAGTTTAAAAATACAACGTAACAATAAAGAAGTAATGTAGCAGTGCAAAAATACAACGTAACAATAACGCATTAATGTAGCAGTGTAAAAATACAACGTAACAATAATGCATTAATGTAGCAGTGTAAAAATACAACATAACAAAAAATTAATGCAGTAATGTAAAACTACAACGTAACAAAAAATTAATGTAGCAGTGTAAAAATACAACGTAACAAAAAAAAATAGTGTAAAAATACAACGTAACAATAAAGAAATAATGTATCAGTGTAAAAATACAACGTAGCAATAACGCATTAATATAGCAGTGTAAAAATACAACGTAACAATAAAGATTTAATGTAGCAGTGTAAAAATACAATGTAACAATAAAGAAGTAATGTAGCAGTGTAAAAATACAACATAACAATAACGCATTAATGTAGCAGTATAAAAATACAACGTAACAAAAAATGAATGTAGCAGTGTAAAAATACAAAGTAACAATAACAAAATAATGTAAAAAGACAATGCAACAACAAAGAATTCATTTAAAACAACAATGTAAAAATAAAGAATGAATGCAAAAATACCATGCAACAATAAAGAATCAATGTAAAAATACAATGTAACAATTAAGAATGAATGCAAAAATACCATCCAACAATAAAGAATGAATGTAAAAATACAATGTAACAATTAAGAATGAATGCAAAAATACCATCCAACAATAAAGAATTAATGTAAAAATACAATGAAACAAATAGGCCTGGTCCACAGTATTGCGCAGGCACAGCCGGAATAAGCGGCTTTGCCTGCGTTTCATGCAGGAAAAAGGTTCCTGCCCCATTTTTAAAACGCAGCGGCAGGGAAAGCGATGCGTGGGGGTGCCAATAAGAATGAATGGCTGCGGGTGGTTGTGAATACAGGAACAGGTGTGATTCCTGCACCCGCAAGTGTGAACTTAGCCTAAAGAATTATTGTACCCTGTTTCCCCGAAAGTAAGACATCCCCCGAAAATAAGACCTCCTTACAGTTTTGCCTCTCGCTGAAATATAATGCATCCCCCTGAAAATAAGACCTCCCTTATAATAAGGTCTCCCCCGAACATAAGGTCTCCCCGATAAGGCCCCCTACCGTAACTCTGGACTGTAGCGACGGGCGCCGCCGCGCAGCTCACTATTGGCCGCAGCGCAGCAGGAGCACTGCCGCCAGGACAAGCTGCCGCCTGCTGCTCGCTCTGCCCTGATGGAGTCTGGCTGACTCCCAATTAGACAGGGAGTCACGTGGGGCAGGAGTCGGGCAAATTGTGTGGACATACAGGGGTGACTGAGGTAGGGGGGAAATGTCTGATAAAGGGGTGGGGGGGGGGGGTCTGGTGAAGGTGTCCACTGGCACAGGGGTGGGGGGAGTGGGATCACTTAAAATGACACAGGAGGATGAGAAGGGGGGGGGGGGGGAAATCAAACTTTTATCGTACCGTATACAGGTCATTTCCTTTGTTTTTTGTAATAAATGTGAACCGTATTCTTCTTCATGGAAAAAAAAAAGGACCCAGAGCATCTTTGGGAGCAAAAATGTATATAAGACACTGACTTATTTTCGGGGGAGCAGTGTAAAAATACAATGTAAAAAAAAAAAAAAAAAAAGAATGAATGCAATACTGTAAAAATATCATGTAACAAAAGATGTATTTACAAATACCATGTAACAATAAAGAATGAATGTAACATTGTAAAAATACAAAGTAACAAAGAATGAATAAAGCAGTGTACAAGCGCTAGGGAACAATAAATAATGAATGTAACATTGCAACAATACAATGTAACAATAAAGAATGAATGTACAGTGTAAAAATACCATGTGACAACAAAGAATGAATGTAACATTGTAACAATACATTCAATCTTTATTGTTACAATGTTACATTCATTCTTTATTGTTACATGGTATTTGTACACTGCTACATTGTTTTTATTTATTGTTGCATGGCTTTTTGACCCTGTTATATTCATTCTTTATTGTTACATTGTATTTTTGCACTCTTACTTTTATTCTTAATTGTTACATGGTATTTTTTTACAATGTACATTCATTCTTTATTGTTACATTGTATTGTTACAATGTTGCATTCATTATTTATTGTAACAGTGTCAAAAAGCCATGCAACTAGAATAAATGTAGCAGTGTACAAATACCATGTAACAATCAAGAATTAATGTAACATTGAAACAATACAATGTAACAAAGAATTTATGTAAAAAATACAAAAGTAACAATAAAGGAATGAATGTAAAAATACAATGTAACAATAAAGGAATGAATGTAAAAATACAATGTAACAATGAAAAATGAATGTAAAAATACAATGTAACAATGAATGTAAAAATACAATGTAACAATAAAGAGAGAGAGAGAGAGAATGTAAAAATACAATGTAACAATGAAAATTAATGTAGAAATACAAAATGTAACAATGAATGTTAAAATACAATGTAACAATAAAAAAAGGAATGTTAAAATACAATGTAACAATGAATGTAAAAATACAATGTAACAATAAAGAGAGAGAGAGAACGTAAAAATACAATGCAACAATGAAGAATGAATGTAAAAATACAATGTAACAATGAATGTAAAAATACAATGTAACAATAAAAAAATGAATGTTAAAATACAATGTAACAATAAAAAAATGAATGTAAAAATACAATGTAACAATGAATGTAAAAAAATACAATGTAACAATAAAGAGAGAGAACATAAAAATACAATGTAACAATGAAAAATGAATGTAAAAATACAATGTAACAATGAATGTAAAAATACAATGTAACAATAAAGAAAGAGAATGTAAAAATATAATGTAACAATAAAGGAGTGTAAAAATATAACGTAACAATAAAAAAGGAATGTAACAAAGTAAAAATACAATGTAACAAAGAATGAATATAAAAATACAATGTAACAATGTAAAGAACAGCAGACTTCCGGCAAAGATCAGTCAACAGTAAGAACCGTTCACATATTGCGTAACGGGAACAAATTTTATCGGCACAATTCTGATTTGATTCTGCGAGTCGCAGAGCGCCAGTCCTTCCATTTGAATGAGCCGCCCGATGTGCGTTTTTCACCCCACAAGAAGCTCCTTCCTGCTGCTTTCTGGGTGACGAAGCTTCACGGGATCTTTAAGGGCGTCGTTTGCCGCAGGATCCGGTCACATGACAATCCCGGCAGAATGGCGTCATCTACGGGGTGCCATTGAAGGATAATTGCATTGCGTGTTTTGCAGCGATTCCATGCGATTTGGAGTCACACAATTCGCCCTGTGAGTCCATATCATGGGGTGTGAATGCGGCTTTAGGGCGATGCTAGCAGATTATGAAAGTTTTGTAAGTTTGTAAAGTTTATATTTTTAGACTTCAAAAAAAAAAATTTGCGTTTACCAATGCATTTTGGAAGGAAGGGAATTTCCCAAATAAAAATCGCATTCCTGCTGCGGCCATCGTTCTGCAACTCGAAAAAGAACGTCGATTGATCCCACTAATGGTTAGAAAATGGAATGAAATAAGGAGATTCTACTGGTGGGGGAGGGGAGGCATATATTAAATAGTTCGGGCAGGGTGGGGGATGGGGAGCCATCTGCACAAACCATGAATCCCATTGGCGGAGGGGCTCCATGGTCAGGTTTATTACACACAATGGGTATAAACATGTATGACTCGTTCTGATATCCGATGGCTGAGCCATTCCTTTTATTTTATTATCCCACAATAAAGCCCCGCCCTCCGATCACCTCGCTGCGTCAGCCAGGAAATCACCGGATACAATGATCCCTATGAAGAGGGAACCCCACTGATAGAGACCCTGATATCACCCATCAATCCTGATACAATGTATACAGACCTATGAAGAGGGAACCCCATACACATGTATTCATACACTTGTGTTCCGAAGGGCCCGGCCGCCCAGGCCTCAACCAACCAAACCGAGTTATTGCTGCTGTAGTAACTATCAATTGCTAAAGTAGGGCGGCTGCAGAATAAGCCGATGCAGCTGAAGGGATGTCTCTTTGCTGAATATATGAGGCCTTTTCTTTGCTGGATTGGGATGCATCTTTGCTGAATATATGAGGCCGTCTCTTTGCTGGATTGGGATGTCTCTTTGCTTAATATATGAGGTTGTCTCTTTGCTGAATATATGAGGCCTTCTCTTTGCTGGATTGGGATGTCTCTTTGCTAAATATATGAGGCTGTCTCTTTACTGGATTGGGATGTCTCTTTGCTGAGTATACGAGGCCTTCGCTTTGCTGGATTGGGATGTCTCTTTGCTGGGTATATGAGGCCTTTGCTTTGCTGGATTGGGATGTCTCTTTGCCGATTATATATGAGGCTGTCCCTTTGCTGGATTGGGATATCCCTTTGCTGGATTGGGATGTCTCTTTGCTGAATATAGGAGGCTGTCTCTTTGCTGGATTAAGCCATCTCTTTGCTGAATATATGAGGCCGTCTCTTTGCTGGATTGGGATGTCTCTTTGCCGATTATATATGACGCTGTCCCTTTGCTGGATTGGGATGTCCCTTTGCTGGATTGGGATGTCTCTTTGCAGAATATATGAAGCCTTCTCTTTGCTGGATTGGAATGTCTCTTAGCTGAATATATGAGGATGTCTCTTTGCTGAGTATATGAGGCCTTCTCTTTGCTGGATTAGGATATCTCTTTGCTGAATATATGAGGCCGTCTCTTTGCTGGATTGGGATGTCTCTTTGCTGAATAGATGAGGCCGTCTCTTTCCTGGATTGGGATGTCTCTTTGATGAATATATGAGGCTGTCTCTTTGCTGACTATATGAGGATGTCTCTTTGCTGAATATATGAGGCTGTCTCTTTGCTGGATTGGGATGTCTGCTGAATATATGAGGCTGTCTCTTTGCTGGATTGGGATGTCTCTTTGCTGAATAGATGAGGCAGTTTCTTTGCTGGATTGGAATGTCTCTTTGCTGACTATATGAGGATGTCTCTTTGCTGAATATATGAGGCTGTCTCTTTGCTGGATTGGGATGTCTCTTGGCTGGATTGGGATGTCTCTTTGCTGAATATATGAGGCCGTCTCTTTGCTGGATTGGGATGTCTCTTTGCCGATTATATATGAGGCTGTCCCTTTGCTGGATTGGGATGTCCCTTTGCTGGATTGGGATGTCTCTTTGCAGAATATATGAAGCCTTCTCTTTGCTGGATTGGAATGTCTCTTAGCTGAATATATGAGGATGTCTCTTTGCTGAGTATATGAGGCCTTCTCTTTGCTGGATTAGGATATCTCTTTGCTGAATATATGAGGCCGTCTCTTTGCTGGATTGGGATGTCTCTTTGCTGAATAGATGAGGCCGTCTCTTTCCTGGATTGGGATGTCTCTTTGATGAATATATGAGGCTGTCTCTTTGCTGACTATATGAGGATGTCTCTTTGCTGAATATATGAGGCTGTCTCTTTGCTGGATTGGGATGTCTGCTGAATATATGAGGCTGTCTCTTTGCTGGATTGGGATGTCTCTTTGCTGAATAGATGAGGCAGTTTCTTTGCTGGATTGGAATGTCTCTTTGCTGACTATATGAGGATGTCTCTTTGCTGAATATATGAGGCTGTCTCTTTGCTGGATTGGGATGTCTCTTGGCTGGATTGGGATGTCTCTTTGCTGAATATATGAGGCCGTCTCTTTGCTGGATTGGGATGTCTCTTTGATAGATTGGATTGATTTTCATGTATTAAGTTGTAAGAGTGTTAAAATAGAAGTGGGTGCACTGAAGGACTCAGTGGGATGGGCAGGGGGTGGATTCGGTGGGACGGCCAGAGGGCGGGCCCTGCGGAATGTTGGTGGTCAGGCCCAAAGCTGTGTAAGGGGCCCCAAAATTTCTGATGGCTGCCCTGCAATGCTGCTCTGGCACACGGCTCGCTGTGTTACCAAAAGTGGGGCGTGTCTATGGGGGAGGGGGGGAAACACAATCTGAATGGTCAGTATGAATGGCTGCTGTAAAAAGCTGAGTGTGCAGGAGACAATAAATGCCCCCACCCGCCTGCCCACAGTCTCCTCCCCCACTGTACACTGAGCATGGGCAATGGGCAGGAGTGACATCATCCCCCGCCAGCCAATGAACAGGCCCCGAGAACCGCGCTCAGAAAAAGAGTCTGAGAGGTAAGTTTGGAGACTTTATTTCCTCTTTAACTTAATGCGGATTACCCGACATTCACACACATGCATTAATGCAAGGCACCACTCAATCAGAGCCCCCCCCCTTACATGAGAGTCTCCATCAGAGTCATTCCTTTATTAGAGTCTCCATCAGAGTATTTCTTGATTTGGAGAGTCTCCAACAGAGCTTTCCCTTTTATCAGGATTCTCATCAAAGTCCCTCCTTACATTAGGGTCCTCATTAGAGTCTTCCCCTTACAGAGTCCCCATCAGTGTCACCCCCTACATGAGAATCTCCACAAGAGGTCGCCCCTTATATGGGAGTCTCCTTTAAAGTCGCCCCTTACATGAGAGTCTCCATTAGAGTCACCCCTTACATAAGAGTCTCCAACAGAGCTTTACCTTTTATCAGGATTCTCATCAGAGTCCCTCCTTACATTAGGGTCCTCCCCTTACAACAGAGGCCCTATCAGTGTCACCCCCTACATGAGAATCTCCATTAGAGTCACCCCTTACATGAGAATCTCCATTAGAGTCACCCCTTACACGAGAGTCTCCTTTAGAGTTACCCCTTACATAAGAGTCTCCTTTAGAGTCACCCCTTATATGAGAGTCTCCATTAGAGTCACCCCTTATATAAGAGTCTCCTTTAGAGTCACCCCTTACATGAGAGTCTCCATTAGATTTACCCCTTACATTAGAGTCTCCATTAGAGTCACCCCTTATATGAGAGTCTCCATTAGAGTTACCCCTTACATTAGAGTCTCCATTAGAGTCACCCCTTATATAAGAGTCTCCTTTAGAGTCACCCCTTACATTAGTGTCTCCTTTAGAGTCGCCCCTTACATGAGAGTCTCCTTTAGAGTCACCCCTTACATGAGAGTCTCCATTAGAGTCACCCCTTACATGAGAGTCTCCATTAGAGTCACCCCTTACATGAGAGTCTCCTTTAGAGTCACCCCTTACATTAGTGTCTCCTTTAGAGTCACCCCTTACATGAGTGTCTCCTTTAGAGTCCCTCCTTATTTGAGAGATTCCTTTAGAGTCCTCCCTTACATGAGAGTCTCCTTTAGAGTCCCCCCTTACATCCGAGTGCCAAATTAAATCTTGTAGTGGGACATATAAGGCCCGTGGTTCGTAGTTTTGAAGTATTAAACAATTTACCTCATTAGACATCACAGCTCCAGCCAACATGTGATTTCTGCTTTTACATGGAGCGGGGGAAGGGATTGGTGGTTTTCTTGCTGTCTCTGCAGCCATGTGGTCACCATGATATAAAGTGAGAAGATTCCTCTATGGGGAGAACAGATAATCAGGAAAAAATATATTTTTAATAATTTGTAAATTTCCGTCACTAAAGAGGATTCTGCCTCCAGGATAGACACTGGAATGTGTTTGCTAGGAGTAGTAGTACTCAGAGGCCGGGGGTGGGGTGGGACAGCTTGGCCTGAATGGATTGCTATGTAGATAATTATCGGTGAGCTCCATGGCTTTCTAAATGTTGTTTATTATTCTTGAAGCTGAAATTCTGTAAACTCCCGGCAATATATAGGAAGTGAGAGGATGGTGATGACAGGCCAGTTCCTTCCTTTGTGTTTCTATTCCCTGCCATGGAGTGTGGATGTGTTAGGAAGGCGAGGAGGTCGGTGTTAGGAAGGCGAGGAGGTCGGTGTTAGGAAGGCGAGGAGGTCGGTGCTAGGAAGGCGAGGAGGTCGGTGTTAGGAAGGCGAGGAGGTCGGTGCTAGGAAGGCGAGGAGGTCGGTGTTAGGAAGGCGAGGAGGTCGGTGCTAGGAAGGCGAGGAGGTCGGTGCTAGGAAGGCGAGGAGGTCGGTGCTAGGAAGGCGAGGAGGTCGGTGCTAGGAAGACGAGGAGGTCGGTGCTAGGAAGACGAGGAGGTCGGTGCTAGGAAGACGAGGAGGTCGGTGCTAGGAAGACGAGGAGGTCGGTGCTAGGAAGACGAGGAGGTCGGTGCTAGGAAGACGAGGAGGTCGGTGCTAGGAAGACGAGGAGGTCGGTGCTAGGAAGACGAGGAGGTCGGTGCTAGGAAGACGAGGAGGTCGGTGCTAGGAAGACGAGGAGGTCGGTGCTAGGAAGACGAGGAGGTCGGTGCTAGGAAGACGAGGAGGTCGGTGTTAGGGAGGCGAGGAGGTCGGTGTTAGGAAGGCGAGGAGGTCGGTGCTAGGAAGACGAGGAGGTCGGTGTTAGGAAGGCGAGGAGGTCGGTGCTAGGAAGGCGAGGAGGTCGGTGCTAGGAAGGCGAGGAGGTCGGTGCTAGGAAGGCGAGGAGGTCGGTGTTAGAAAGACGAGGAGGTCGGTGCTAGGAAGGAGAAGAGGTCGATGCTAGAAGGAGAAGAGGTCGATGCCAGGAAGGAGAAGAGGTCGGTGCTAGGAAGGAGAAGAGGTCGGTGCTAGGAAGGCGAAGAGGTCGGTGCTAGGAAGGCGAGGAGGTCGGTGTTAGAAAGACGAGGAGGTCGGTGCTAGGAAGGAGAAGAGGTCGATGCTAGAAGGAGAAGAGGTCGATGCCAGGAAGGAGAAGAGGTCGGTGCTAGGAAGGAGAAGAGGTCGGTGCTAGGAAGGAGAAGAGGTCGGTGCTAGGAAGGAGAAGAGGTCGGTGCTAGGAAGGAGAAGAGGTCGGTGCTAGGAAGGAGAAGAGGTCGGTGCTGGGAAGGAGAAGAGGTCGGTGCTAGGAAGTAGAAGAGGTCGGTGCTAGGAAGGAGAAGAGGTCGGTGCTAGGAAGGAGAAGAGGTCGGTGTTAGGAAGGAGAAGAGGTCGGTGTTAGGAAGGAGAAGAGGTCGGTGTTAGGAAGGAGAAGAGGTCGGTGTTAGGAAGGAGAAGAGGTCGGTGTTAGGAAGGAGAAGAGGTCGGTGTTAGGAAGGAGAGGAGGTCGTGTTAGGAAGGAGAAGAGGTCGTGTTAGGAAGGAGAAGAGGTCGGTGTTAGGAAGGCGAAGGAGGTCGGTGTTAGGAAGGCGAGGAGGTCGGTGTTAGGAAGGCGAGGAGGTCGGTGTTAGGAAGGCGAGGAGGTCGGTGTTAGGAAGGCGAGGAGGTCGGTGCTAGGAAGGCGAGGAGGTCGGTGTTAGGAAGGCGAGGAGGTCGGTGCTAGGAAGGCGAGGAGGTCGGTGTTAGGAAGGCGAGGAGGTCGGTGCTAGGAAGGCGAGGAGGTCGGTGCTAGGAAGGCGAGGAGGTCGGTGCTAGGAAGGCGAGGAGGTCGGTGCTAGGAAGACGAGGAGGTCGGTGCTAGGAAGACGAGGAGGTCGGTGCTAGGAAGACGAGGAGGTCGGTGCTAGGAAGACGAGGAGGTCGGTGCTAGGAAGACGAGGAGGTCGGTGCTAGGAAGACGAGGAGGTCGGTGCTAGGAAGACGAGGAGGTCGGTGCTAGGAAGACGAGGAGGTCGGTGCTAGGAAGACGAGGAGGTCGGTGCTAGGAAGACGAGGAGGTCGGTGCTAGGAAGACGAGGAGGTCGGTGTTAGGGAGGCGAGGAGGTCGGTGTTAGGAAGGCGAGGAGGTCGGTGCTAGGAAGACGAGGAGGTCGGTGTTAGGAAGGCGAGGAGGTCGGTGCTAGGAAGGCGAGGAGGTCGGTGCTAGGAAGGCGAGGAGGTCGGTGCTAGGAAGGCGAGGAGGTCGGTGTTAGAAAGACGAGGAGGTCGGTGCTAGGAAGGAGAAGAGGTCGATGCTAGAAGGAGAAGAGGTCGATGCCAGGAAGGAGAAGAGGTCGGTGCTAGGAAGGAGAAGAGGTCGGTGCTAGGAAGGAGAAGAGGTCGGTGCTAGGAAGGAGAAGAGGTCGGTGCTAGGAAGGAGAAGAGGTCGGTGCTGGGAAGGAGAAGAGGTCGGTGCTAGGAAGTAGAAGAGGTCGGTGCTAGGAAGGAGAAGAGGTCGGTGCTAGGAAGGAGAAGAGGTCGGTGTTAGGAAGGAGAAGAGGTCGGTGTTAGGAAGGAGAAGAGGTCGGTGTTAGGAAGGAGAAGAGGTCGGTGTTAGGAAGGAGAAGAGGTCGGTGTTAGGAAGGAGAAGAGGTCGGTGTTAGGAAGGAGAAGAGGTCGGTGTTAGGAAGGAGAGGAGGTCGTGTTAGGAAGGAGAAGAGGTCGTGTTAGGAAGGAGAAGAGGTCGGTGTTAGGAAGGCGAAGGAGGTCGGTGTTAGGAAGGCGAGGAGGTCGGTGCTAGGAAGGCGAGGAGGTCGGTGTTAGGAAGGCGAGGAGGTCAGTGTTAGGAAGGCGAGGAGGTCGAATTTAGGAAGGCGAGGAGGTCGGTTTTAGGAAGGCGAGGAGGTTGGTGTTAGGAAGGCGAGGAGGTTGGTGTTAGGAAGGCGAGGAGGTCGGTGCTAGGAAGGCGAGGAGGACGGTGCTAGGAAGGCGAGGAGGTCAGTGCTAAGAAGGCGAGGAGGTTGGTGTCAACGATCACACTACAATACGAGCGAGCGGGGAGCCCCTGGGTCCCCTCTTCTTCTACTCCACCCTGACATGCCAAGCTGACCGCAATCCGCACAAACTACATTTTTTTATGTATTTTATTTTAGTATTTTTATTCGTTTTAATTATTATTTAATCGATGATAACATACGTCTCTGGTGTGTTCCCGACATTCAGAGAAAACTATTCTTAGTGATCTGTCCGGGAATCCAACTTCACCGACAGATATAGAGACGCAGGGCAGACACCGATCAATAGAGAACGCCGTCTCCGTTACAAATGTTATTTTCTGCAGAAGTGAAATCACAAATGCAATAAATACTGGAAGCTCACGTTTCCTTAAAGGGGGTTTCCATTTTATAGGGCTTATCCAGCCACCAGTGATCACTCAGAGGGGGAATGAAATGAATGATCAATATTGTAAGCAAGGAGTTCTGGCCTCTGAAAGTCTCACGTTGCGTATTCTGCAGCTGTTCCTCCTACAAAGTGGATTGTGGGAGTCAGGCTCCGCCCCCTACACCAAACTCTCCATTTCATTATTCTCAATTTTAGCATATACACTCACCGCCTACTTTATTAGGTACAACTTGCTAGTACGATTTGAAAGCGATTCAAATTTCGGCAGAAATGTTTTATCGTTATTTCTGATTCCCTTAAATTCGTTACTATTGTATAAAGTGGGAAATTGGATTGAGCTACTGAGGACTTTTACGG
>NC_138778.1:11315384-11362884 GCF_965119305.1 Pelophylax lessonae | reverse complement strand
CTGACAGACAGCTGCCTATCTATATAGTCATATAATCACCCGGAGAACAGCAGGTGAAGCAATATTTACCTTCCGTCACAGAGTAATGTCATAAGACCAAATGCAGATCACAAGAATGAGTCAAACTACAAAGGCAAAGGGCAATCTAGAGAAGGGTTACAGCAGATGATATGGCACTGAACTCACTCACACAATGGCAGTACTTATAGATATTTATATACTATAATCAGCGGCTGGAGTCAGGGAGGAAATGGCCCGGTTCAGGAAAATGTAATCTCATTACAACCATCTGGGTTGTAACACGCTCAGCTGCTGCTTTGGTTTCCTGAAAAGTGACAAATGATGCAGAAAAACACTTTTTTTGCAGAATCGAGAATAAGACAAGTTTTCAGGAAACGATGTCAGAGTGCACAGGCGGCAGATTAAGGGTGTATACACGGTGTGATGTCACAATGCATTGGAGTCTGGTGGGAACTTTGGAGGTCATAAAAAAATATTTAGATTGCGACAGATCAGAGGATGGTGTCATGGAAAACCTAATACAGACCTATTGTGTGACAAGGTCAGAGAATTTCCCAGACTCCTTCACTCTGACATGGTGGGGAGTTTATCGGCTCAGTCAGTAATCTAATCTCCATCATTTCCAAAAAAAACCCCCATAACAATAAAAAAAAAAAAAAAAAAAGCATCCTCAGTACAGCAGTATGCAGGAAAACATGATGCAATTAAAGACCGGCCTTACAAGCAATGTGTAAGTGGGGGTTGGAGGGAGGAAAGGTTTGTAGGAGGGGTTAGGGGACTGGGGTAGAAGGCAGTGTGTAGATAGGGTTGGGGACTAGGGGGAGGAAGGGTTTAGGGACTGGGATAGAAGGCAGTGTGTAGATGGGGTTGGGGACCGGGAGGATGGTATGTAGGCAGGATTGAGGGACTGGGGTAGAAGGCAGTGTGTGGGTGGGGTTGGGGACCGGGGGGAATGGTTTGTAGGAGGGGTTGAGGGACTGGGGAAAAAGGTAGTGTAGGTGTGTAGGCAGGGTTGGGGACTGGGAGGATTGTGTGTAGGAGGGGATTGAGGGACTGGGGAAAAAGGCAGTGTGTAGGCGGGGTTGGGGACAAGGGGGGCGGAGGGGGAAGGGTTTGTAGAAAGGGTTGAGGGACTGGGGTAGAAGGCAGTATGTAGGCGGAGTTGGGGACCGGGGGGGGGGGGGGAAGGGTTTGTAGGAAGGTTTGAGGGACTGGATTAGAAGGCAGTGTGTAGGTGGGGATGGGGACGGGGGGGGGAGAGGAAGGGTTTGTAGGAGGGGTTGAGGGACTGGGGTAGAAGGCAGTGTGTAGGAGGGGTTAGGGACCGGAGGAAGGGAAGGGTTTGTAGGAGGGGTTGAAGGACTGGGGTAGAAGGCAGTGTGTAGGTGTGTAGGCAGGGTTGTGGACCGGGAGGATTGTGTGTAGGAGGGGGTTGAGGGACTGGGGAAAAAGACAGTGTGTAGGCGGGGTTGGGACTGGGGAAGGAGGGTTTGTGTACCGGGGGGGGGGGGTTGAGGGACTGGGGTTGAAGACAGTGTGTAGACGGGTTGGGGACTGGGGGAGGAATAGTTTGTAGGAGGGGTTGAGAGACTGGAGTAGAAGCAGAGATGTATAGTAACGAAGTAGAACTACTTAAGTACTGTACTTAAGTACCGAAATGCGGTATCTGTACTTTCCTAGAGTAGAATTTTTTTCTCCTACTTCTACTTTTACTTCACTACATTTTTTCGATGATTTCGATACTTCTACTCCAATATTTTTTTTTTGTGCTGCATAGTTATTAGTTACTTTTAAAAAAATTACCACTGCCAGAACAGTAGATGGCAGGTTGCATAAAGCTCAAAAAAATGTGTATAATGTCATTTGTAAATCAGCGCATACGAAAATAAAGGCTGTGTATAATAAAAGCTGCTATACCAAATCTTTCCAATAAAAAGAAAATATGAAACAAACAAATAAATGGTGCTACAGCGCTTAAAGTGCATCAAGAAACTACTAACAAACACAGGTTAATCATTTGAATAAATCATTTGAAATAAAAAAAACAATATGATGTTCAAACTTTTGACTTCTTTCTTTAATAACTACATAACACAGTACTTCTACTTCTACTTTCAGTACTTGAGTAGAAATTTTTTTTCAAAACTACTGGTACTTTTTACTTTTAGTACTCAAGTAGCAAATTTTTTGATAAAACTACTTGCAATACTTAAGTAAAAAAAATGTTGAATACTTTAGTACTTCTACTTAAGTAACTTTTTCTGCGAGCACTTCCACTTCTACTCAAGTCACTTTTTGATCGAGCACTTGTACTTTTACTCAAGTAGAAATTTCGAGTACTTTATACAAGTCTGAGTAGAAGGCAGTGTGTAGGTGGGGTTGGGGACCGGCAGGATGGTGTGTAGGAGAGGTTGAGGGACTGGGGTAGAGGCAGTGGCGTAGCGTGGGTTGTCAGCGCCCGGGGCAAGGCAAGTAATTTGCGCCCCCCCAACCTGCGGACTTTTGGCACTCCCCGAGTCCTTTCCTACAATAGTACTGACCAGTCTGATTCCTATACTGACCTACCAGGCCACTACGCTAACATACCTGATTCCTGTACTGGCCACTACACTGCACTACACTACACTACACTGTCCACTACACTGACCACTACACTGCACACTGCACTACACTGTCCACTACACTACACTGCACACTGCACTACCCTATCATTACACTACACTTCCCACTACACTACACTGTTCACTGCACTGTCCACTACACTACACTATACTACACTGTCCACTACACTACACTAACCACTACACTGCCCACTAAACTACACTAACTACACTGCCCACTAAACTACATTACACTGCCCACTACACTGCCCACTACACTACCCACTACACTGTCCACTACACTACACTGCCCACTACACTACCCACTACACTACCCACTAAACTACACTACACTGTTACCTACGCCTCCTCCCCAGACTGTGTCTTGTCCTGCAGCCAGCAAAATGACTTACCTGTTTTCATGATCCATCCGCTCTGCCACATGGTGAAGATGGCAACTCGGACAGCAAGGCGGGCTCCAGAAGCGAGGCGGGGCTCTGCCACTGGCCAGCCCCGCTGCCGCACATGACAATGTTGGCCCAATCACAGGGCGCTGACCGGCCATCGTTCAGCCTAAAGATGGCAGCGGCTGGAGTGACACGCTAGGAAGAATTTTTGAAATTCCCCCCCAAATGTTGCGCCCGGTGCGGCCGCCCCCCCCAGCACCCCCTACGCTACGCCACTGGGTAGAGGGCAGTATGAAGGTGGGGGTTAGGGACCGGGGGGGGGATGGTTTGTAGGAGAAGTTGGGGGACAGGGGGTAGAAGGCAGTGTGTAGGCGGGGTTGGGGACCAGGTAGGCGGGGGGTAGGAAGGTTTTGTAGGAAGGGTTGGGGGACTGGGGTAGAAGGCAGTATGTAAGTGGAGTTGGGGACCGGGGGGAGGAAGGGTTTGTAGGAAGGGTTGAGGAACTGGGGTAGAAGGCAGTGTGTAGGTGGGGTTAGGGACTGGGGGGGGGGAATGGTTTGTAGGAGAAGTTGGTGGACTGGGGTAGAAGGCAGTGTGTAGGCAGGGTTGGGGACTGGGAGGATGGTGTGAAGGAGGGGTTAGTGGACTGGATAGAAGGCAGTGTGGTAGGCAGGGTTGGGGACTGGGGGAGGGATGGTTTGTAGGAAGGGTTGAGATACTGAGGTAGAAGGCAATGTGGGGTGGGGGGATAGTTTGTAGGAGGGGTTGGCGGACTGGAGTAGAAGGCAGTATGTAGGCGGAGTTGGGGACCGGGGGGAGGAAGGGTTTGTAGGAAGGGTTGAGGGACTGGGGTAGAAGGCAGTGTGTAGGCGGGGATGGGGACCGGCAGGATGGTTTGTAGGGGGGATTGGGAACCGGGGGGGTTGAGGGACTGGGGTAGAAGGCAGTGTGTAGGCAGGGTTGGGGACTGGGAGGAAGGTGTGAAGGAGGGGTTAGTGGACTGGATAGAAGGCAGTGTGGTAGGCAGGGTTGGGGACTGGGGGAGGGATGGTTTGTAGGAAAGGTTGAGGGACTGAGGTAGAAGGCAATATGTAGACGGAGTTGGGGACCGGGGGGAGGAAGGGTTTGTAGGAAGGGTTGAGGGACTGGGGTAGAAGGCAGTGTGTAGGCGGGGATGAGGACAGGCAGGATGGTTTGTAGGGGGGATTGGGAACCGGGGGGGGGGGTTGAGGGACTGGGGTAGAAGGCAGTGTGTAGGCGGGGTTGGGGACCGAGGGGGGGCGGGGGAGGAATGGTTTGTAGGAGGGGTTGGGGGACTGGGGCAGAAGGCAGTGTATAGGTGGGGTTGGGGACCGGTGGGGCGGAGGAGGTATGATGTGTAGACAGGGTTGGGGACTGGGGGAAGGGATGATTTGTAAAAGGGGTTGGGGATTGGGGTAGAAGGCAAATGTGTAGGCTGGGTTGGGAAATGGGGATGGTGTGTAGGCGGGGTTTGGGACCAGGGGGGGGGGGTGTGTAGCTGGGGATTAGGGTGTTGTCCCCATCAGAAAGGCTTTACAGGACCCCATAATTTCTAACAGAGGCCCCGAGTGCCTCACTTTTTGTAAGCTCCTGTGGCACAGAGACTTCTGGACTGGCTTGGTGTTCTCTACAGCATAGGTCAGAGCTATTTAAACTTTAGAGTGTAAGCTCCTCTGGTGCAGAGACTGAAGTGAATGCCTCAGTGTACTGTACAGCACTGCGGCATAGGTCCGATGTATATATGAAGAATATCTATCAGCAATATTATTTTTTCATCACAAAGGAATTCAGTACACCCAATTAGCTTCTAATGCTGGCCCTCCCTATCCCAGTCTAAGTGCACATTCTGAAGAGTTGGTGTTTCCCGCCCATGATGACGCTCTTCCATTAGACTGGTGCTGCTACCATACAATGTCAGGGTGACAAGTCTTCTTTTTGTTCAAAAGCCTCCAAAGAATACACAAGACACAACAAGAATGGCGGATTTATTGAGTGCTCCGACTCTCTGCGGATTGCATCATTCTTCCCATTAGCAGTAATTACAGGACAGTGCAGGTCTCTGCTTGACAGATGGAAAGTGAGATCCTCACATATTTCAGGCCTCCTCCGGCTTCCAGCCTGCGATTCACCAAAATTCTGCATACCTGATAATCCATGGAATTCCAGGATAATGCTGAGTGGGGGTCACCCAAACCAGGCAGGTATGGAACTGCCCAATTCTCAAAATTTCATCCTGGTCATGTCAGAGTCTGACATTGTACAAAGAGACCTTTTACAGGAGACGCACAGTTTCCCTTTCACTAGTTAGTCTGAAACCTTTTGTGCAACAAAACTAATAAAAAAAAAAAAAAAAAAATGACATTTCAAAATGTATTGAACCACTATTGTGTTTTTTATATCTGCCTGTGCACCTCACATGCCCCTTTCTCTCCTGTTCTACTTTGCCCCCCTGCCTCCCATGTCTGCACCTCCTTTGTTGCTCCCCTATTTGTGCTCCTGCCTTGTCCCTCTCCCACCTGTGCTCCTGCCTTGTCCCTCTCCCACCTGTGCTCCTGCCTTGTCCCTCTCCCACCTGTGCCCCCTCACTTGTCTTCATTTCTTCTATTGCACTCACTTGTGCCTCTCCCAACTGTGTGTCCCTTGACCCTCTTCCCTGTCCCTCCTCCACCTTTGTGTCTTCCTTGTCCCTCTTTCTTCTGTTCACTTCACCTGTGCCTCTCCCAACTGTGTGTCCCCTTTCACCCTCTTCCTTATCCCTATTCCACCTGTGCACCTTTCCCTGTCCCTCCTTCTTCTGTTCCCCTCACTTGTGCCTCTCCCAACTGTGTGTGTCCCTTGACCCTCTTCCCTATCCCTCTTTCACCTGTGCCGCTTTGCCTGCCCCTCTTTCACCTGTGCCGATTTGCTTTTTTCCCCTCTTTCACCTGTGCCGCTTTGCCTGTCCCCCTTTCACCTGTGCCGCTTTACCTGTCCCTCTTTCACCTGTGCCGCTTTGCCTGTCCCTCTTTCACCTGTGCCGCTTTGCCTGTCCCTCTTTCACCTGTGCCGCTTTGCCTGTCCCTCTTTCACCTGTGCCGCTTTGCCTGTCCCTCTTTCACCTGTGCCGCTTTGCCTGTCCCTCTTTCACCTGTGTGGATTTGCCTGTCCCTCTTTCACCTCTGCGGCTTTTCCAGTCCCTCTTTGCCTGTCCCTCTTTCACCTGTGCCGCTTTGCCTGTCCCTCCTTCACCTGTGCCGCTTTGCCTGTCCCTCTTTCACCTGTGCCGCTTTGCCTGTCCCTCTTTCACCTCTGCGGCTTTTCCAGTCCCTCTTTCACCTGTGCCGCTTTGCCTGTCCCTCTTTGCCTGTCCCTCTTTCACCTGTGCCGCTTTGCCTGTCCCTCTTTCACCTGTGCCGCTTTGCCTGTCCCTCTTTCACCTGTGCCGCTTTGCCTGTCCCTCTTTCACCTGTGCAGCTTTGCCTGTCCCTCTTTCACCTGTGCCGCTTTGCCTGTCCCTCTTTCACCTGTGCCGCTTTGCCTGTCCCTCTTTCACCTGTGCCGCTTTGCCTGTCCCTCTTTCACCTGTGCCGCTTTGCCTGTCCCTCTTTCACCTGTGCGGATTTGCCTGTCCCTCTTTCACCTGTGCCGCTTTGCCTGTCCCTCTTTCACCTGTGCCGCTTTGCCAGTCCCTCTTTCACCTCTGCGGCTTTTCCAGTCCCTCTTTCACCTGTGCCGCTTTGCCTGTCCCTCTTTGCCTGTCCCTCTTTCACCTGTGCCGCTTTGCCTGTCCCTCTTTCACCTGTGCCGCTTTGCCTGTCCCTCTTTCACCTGTGCCGCTTTGCCAGTCCCTCTTTCACCTCTGCGGTTTTTCCAGTCCCTCTTTCACCTGTGCCGCTTTGCCTGTCCCTCTTTGCCTGTCCCTCTTTCACCTGTGCCGCTTTGCCTGTCCCTCTTTCACCTGTGCCGCTTTGCCTGTCCCTCTTTCACCTGTGCAGCTTTGCCTGTCCCTCTTTCACCTGTGCAGCTTTGCCTGTCCCTCTTTCACCTGTGCCGCTTTGCCTGTCCCTCTTTCACCTGTGCCGCTTTGCCCGTCCCTCGTTCACCTGTGCCGCTTTGCCCGTCCCTCTTTCACCTGTGCCGCTTTGCCTGTCCCTCTTTCACCTGTGCCGCTTTGCCTGTCCCTCTTTCACCTGTGCCGCTTTGCCTGTCCCTCTTTCACCTGTGCGGATTTGCCTGTCCCTCTTTCACCTGTGCCGCTTTGCCTGTCCCTCTTTCACCTGTGCCGCTTTGCCAGTCCCTCTTTCACCTGTGCCGCTTTGCCAGTCCCTCTTTCACCTGTGCCGCTTTGCCTGTCCCTCTTTCACCTCTGCGGCTTTGCCAGTCCCTCTTTCACCTCTGCGGCTTTTCCAGTCCCTCTTTGCCTGTCCCTCTTTCACCTGTGCTGCTTTGCCAGTCCCTCTTTCACCTGTGCCGTTTTGCATGTCCCTCTTTCACCTGTGCCGCTTTGCCTGTCCCTCTTTCACCTGTGCCGCTTTGCCTGTCCCTCTTTCACCTGTATATCTTTGAGACAGCCCTGTGTGATCTTCAAACGTACAAAAAAGTAGGTCAGCAAGAAGAGACATTGCCTGACACAGTAGAGGCTCTGGGTTCCAATCCAGGCCCTGACTAGGGCTCAACAAACCCCAGGCGCCAGGTCGCGATGGCGATAAGTTTAGTCCTGGCGCTTAGGTTGTCCCTGGAGTTCTTCCAGCACCCTGTATGCCCCCCCCCCCACTATGTTACATAGTTAGTCAGGTTGAAAAAAAAAAAAAAAAAAGTCCATCTAGCTCAACCAATATGTATACCGGGCTCCGCTTGCCCGCCTGAGGGACATGCCTAGCGGGCGCCGCTGGGTAGAGGGGAGGAAGGAGAGCAGACACATCTCCTCCCCTTCTAGTCGTTGACCAAGAAGTGACGTGTGATGTCACTTCCGTGTCCCCATTGTCAGTTTCCCCTAACCATCAAAGCTGGGAAAGAATGGAATGCAGTGCGATGGAGCCCATCCACCAGCTCTGTGATGTCGTCCAGTGGTAACCTGTGAAGCTCTGGTGAACTCCATGCCCAAGAGGGTTAAGGCAGTGCTGGAAAATAATGGGGGCCACACAAAATTTTGACACTTTGGGCCCAATTTGGACATTTCCACTTAGGGGTGTACTCACTTTTGCTGCCAGCGGTTTAGACATTAATGGCTGTGTGTTGAGTTATTTTGAGGGGACAGCAAATTTACACTGTTATACAAGCTGTACACTCACTACTTTACATTGTAGCAAAGTGTCATTTCTTCAGTGTTGTCACATGAAAAGTTAGAATAAAATATTTACAAAAATGTGAGGGGTGTACTCACTTTTGTGAGCTACTGTATGTGCGATGACAGACATCGCATGTGATTCGGAGAGCACTGCTCTGCAAATCATATGTGATGCATATTCAGCCATACAGATTGTACGGCTGAATTTGCATCGCATTCAGACACAACTCGCACAGGATCCTTTTTGGGCTCGGACCAGAATCGGAACACATGGTGGTTCACACCTGTGCGATCCGATTCATGTCCGAATTGACAGTTCGTACTGCGCTATGTGAACTGATCTGAGGGGGGGGGTCGGTAAATTTGTATTGACACCCCCCACGATTTGCATATGGCAGTGTGAACTGCCTGCGATTTGAATGCGATGCGGGAACCCGCAGTGGATTCACAGGGTTCCCGCATCGCATTTGTATGTGAACCGGGACTAATATTCACCCTTGAGCTCCAGTCAGTGGATTTGCTTGGGCTGAGAGGAGATCAGGAAGGAATTATCAGTCTGCTGCAGGCAAGAAGGCAGCATTTCCGCAGTCTCCTCTCTCCTCAGCCATCTGACTGCAACATTGTAACAAGTAAAAAGAAAGGCTGCAGCTGGGGCTGATCTGTGTCTGACAGCCAGGCATCAGGATTTACATGTTCAGGTCATCTTTGAGTCCCGGTTCACATCAGTGCGATAACAGACATCGCATGTGATTGGGAGCGCACTGCTCTGCAAATCACATGCGATGTCTGTGCGATGCAATTTCCACCATACAGATTGTATGGCTAAATTCGCATCGGATTCGGACAACTTGCACAGGACCCTTTTTTGGGTCTGCAGCAGAATCGGATCGCATGGTGGTTCACACCTATGTGATTCGATTCATAGCCCAACTTACAGTTTGCACTGCGATATGTAAACTGATCTGGGGGTGTCATTAACTTTGTATTGCACCCCTATCGATTTGCATATGGCAGTGTGAACTGCCTGCGATTTGAATGCGATGCTGGAACCCGCAGTGGATTCGCAGGGTTCCCGCATCGCATATATGTGAACCGGGACTAATATTCACCCTTGAGCTCCAGTCAGTGACTTTGCTTGGGCTGAGATTGATGTCGGGAAATCAGGAAAGAAACTATCAGTTTGCTGCAGGCAGAAGGCAGCATTTCCTCAGTCTCCTCTCAACCCAGCCATCTAGACGACTGCAACATTGTAACAGCCAGGCATCAGGATTTACCCACAGTGGATTCGCAGGTTTCCCGCATCGCATATATGTGAACCAGCACTGAGCCGGCAACTCAGTCCAATAAGTAGATGGTGACCCTGGATGATGCCTGAACAAAGATGGCGCCGCCATTCTGGAGAGAAAAAAACAACTGAGTCACCTGTGATCTCTGTGAGAGGTTTCACTGACACATTACTAATCATAAAGAACCACTTTGGGGAATTGTAAGAACCTGGCAAAGTGTCCAGCATAAACAGAATGCAGGGGATGGGCTGGTGATCGCGCCGCCGCTCTCATCAGTCGCTGTGACGCGGGGACGTCATGGCGCCTTTTCCTTCTCCCGGAGCTCTCTCTGCTAATGTATTTGTATTGGCTGCCTGTGAATGGCAGTATTCTGCGTCTGGCACGCGGTGTGTGCCGGGATTGCGGAGTAAGTAAGGATGGAGAATTTTTTTCCTCGGCTCCGCACTTCTGGAAATCCTCAGATTTGGCAGCCAGCACAAAGTGTGTTTATTCCCCGCCGGATTCCTGCAAAGGTTGGACGCAATTTATTATCGTGAAGTTCCGTGTCGTGTTTACAGATTTCCAAGCGGCTGTGATGGACGACCTCCACCATGCCGGTCCACGGGGGTCCCAGAGACATTTTCAGGAGACGTTGCATCGCTGCTAAACGGCGCATGAAATAATTTTTAAGAAACAGACCAAATTTCTAAAAGACAGAATGGCCTTCACGGAGGGCTATGCCTACAAATGGCCAGGATCGGGGGGCTCACGAGGGCCGCGCCATCCGCGAGGCCCCCGTGAACCCTACAAATATCCTGAGTCAAAAGAAACTGACTGTGAATCTGACTCATCATCAGTATCTATCCAGTCCGGTCTTTCTAGAACGTCCAATCAGTCAAATTTGGACGCTAGACCAAGAACGGATTCAAATGTGCGTAAACGTAGCCAACAAGAAAATGGACACTACACACCTCGATCTAAAAAACCACCAGAGGGACACCTGAAATTTCAGCATTCTACAGGAACCACAGGTCTAGGACACCCCCGAAAATCACTCAGCACTAACACACCAGACTCTCTGGAAGCACCAGACCCATATTTAGGGGCGCTGGCTCTTCAGGCTGCCCAAATGTTGCAACCTACACAAAATACAAATGCGAATACACCAGCCTTACAAGGCTCTATCACTAATTTACAAGTTCAAAGTTCACAATCCAATGCACTAACTTCCTTTCCCCCACCATCACTGAACCCTCAATTATCTAAACAAACGACACTAGATGCACACTTTCATCAATCACAAGCACCAAATTTTCAGGGGGGGTTACTTCTCAACCCCCCAACCTAAAATTGTCCATTATAAATTTAACCCCTTATACTTTTACAAAGGAGGAACAACAAATACTTGAACTAGGACTTACATTTTGCCCATCAACATCTATGAATAAGTATGAAACCATTAAAGACCTATATCTTTTTGCTAGAAAACTAACATATCGTTACCTGTTTGACCCAGATAGAAAAAGAGAGCAGCAGGAAAGGGAATTGTCAGAAAGTATCAAGCATTTTACTATGCAGGAATTCCGTACACTACGTGATCTTATTTTATTACTCGAAGAAAGTACTCCCTTGGACTCCCAATGCCCGAGTCAGGGATCCCAACCCAACTCTTCAGCAATTTACTCTACGAAATTTAAACCAAAATCAACTAATTTTCCAGATTTAACTAGTAACCCAAATATATGGGCGTTCCTAACAACTTGTGTTGGAGAAATAAAAAGATGCCAATTAGACAAAAAACAAAGTAATCTTTCATACCAACAACTGCAAATACTAACCAGATTAAAAAACCACCCTGACCTAGTCATCAAAACGTCAGATAAAGGTGGGAATGTGGTTTTGATGACAAAGCAATTTTATGAACAAATGTGCCTTGATATATTAACCAATTCCAACTGGTATAAAAAAATTGCTTCGTCATTAACTTCCAATTTCAAAACTGAATACCTTGAGCTGATCGGATGGGCATACCAATCAGCTCTAATTGATCAAGACACATATGACTTTTTGAATAACCGCTTCCCCAGACAAGCGACGTTTTACGCCTTACCTAAAACACACAAAAACCTTACATCTCCACCTGGTCGACCCATTGTCTCTGGCATTGGGAGTCTAACGGAAAATGCTAGCAGATACCTTGACTTTTTTTTGTTACCACATGTAATTAGTCTTCCATCCTACATCAAGGACACACTTGATTTTCTTAAAACATTGAATGATATGGTCGTTCCTCTCGATGCCCTGCTCGTGACTTTGGATGTTGAGGCATTATATTCCAGCATCCCTCACGAGCAGGGCATCGAGACGATACGTACCTTTCTATATGAACAGAATCATCGAACTTGGCCTTTTTGCGAATTTTTGTTACAATTACTTTCTTATATTCTTAGACATAACTGCTTTGTCTTCAATGGTTCCCACTACCTCCAGGTGCAGGGCGTGGCCATGGGCACTTGTTGCGCACCGGCTTACGCCAACCTGTACCTGGGGGGGTGGGAACGATATATCACATCTGCTGATGTTTTGTCCGAATATTTCGTCTATGTAGCCGTATGGCTTAGATACATAGACGACATATTTGTGATATGGACAGGGTCCAGATCTATGCTAGATGAATTCATTACAGCACTGAACTTTAATACTTTTAACTTAAAACTAACAAGTACGATCAATTCATCACAGGTCACATTTTTGGACCTTACAGTGCATAAATTAGCAAATGGACATTTGAGTACGGACCTGTACCGAAAGGAAACCGCAGGGAATGTTATTCTTCATGCCTCCAGTGCACATCCCCCGGCATTAATTCGTAGCATCCCGTATGCTCAATATGCTCGTCTCAGACGTAATTGTACGTCTGATTCTGATTTTAGAAAACAAGCAAACTCACTCCGTGATCGTCTTAAAATTAGAGGTTACAGCAAACGCATACTCAGAGACGCATTCAATCGAGCTGCAGAACATAATAGGAATGATTTGCTGTTTCGCAAAAAAACAGTTCCTACTCAACAAACTGTCAAATTCATCACAAAATACTCTGTACATACAGATATTTTACGATCCATTCTACAAAAACAATGGCACATACTCCATAACGATTCTACTATCAAAAAATACATTACGGATTATCCCCAAATAGTTTTCAAACGTACAACATCATTGAGAGACCATCTTATGTCTAGCCACTATGAACCATCGAAAACCAAATCTAAATCTCCTAGAGGTACATATAAATGCAGACGGTGTGAGTTCTGCCCCTGGGTTGAAGAAGCTACACAATATCCATTACCCAATGGGGAAACGTTAAGACCTAACTTTAGGGCAGATTGCAATACCCGAGGCGTAGTGTATTTAATGTACTGCGCCTGTGGTATCTTCTATGTCGGAAAGACAATTAGAGAACTACGACAACGGATAAAAGACCATGTCTATGTATCAGCCGGGGGGAAAATGCTCACACCAGTGAGTAGACACATAGATCTTCACCATAGATTTAACCCTAAGAAGGCTAGGTTCTTTGTCTTAGAGATTATCCCCCAAGATCCCCGAGGGGGTAACTGGGATAAACGGATCCTCCAGAGGGAAACCCTCTGGATCGAACGACTAAATGCCACTCAGAGGCCAGGAATCAATGAGATGTTATCATATAAACCCTTTCTATAGTTTTAACCTTTAAATGGCTAACTCATCTGGGGGTACGTGTTCCAATATCCCTAGATAATATTCTAGTCTATGTATATGTCCTTTGTTTGTTTCTCTGGTCACGGTCTATGAGTATATCCTTTCACTCAAATCCAAAATATACCATAAAAATAATCTTATTTTAATTTCAAACATAAGCTTCCCTTTCATTGGCCCAATATTATTCTTTGTATTTGATTTATTTCATTACTTTTGGTATTTTTTATATAACATAATGTTTGTTATTATTATTATAACATTTTCAAATTGTTATATTTCAAAGCTATTACTGCATTTTGTATGGTGACAATTAGGTACGCTGATTGACAAATTTTATAATTAGATTTGTTATAATTAATTATATGCTTTCCTTTTTCTGTTTATTTCCTTATTTTGCTTGGTTCGCTGTAGTGGTGATCCACTTTCAGTCACGGACTGGGGTTTGCTTGCTATGCGGGCGACGACCATGGGTGGCGCTGGGCATGCTTCCTCGGTTTTTCCCCCTTTGACACATGTGCGGCCAGACAAGCCGCAGTGAGGTGACGCACTTCCGGTGCGCATTTCCTGCGGCATAATGGGCGGATGCAGGGACACCACGTGTCCCATGCACACGCCTGTTCCCGCTATACGTACCCGCGTTTTCCCGATGCGACCCATGTGATCGCTCGGGTCATTATGTGGGTACGTCGCGGGGCGTGGCCGAGGCGGCGACGTCATTGACGAGCCGCTTGGGGTCCACGCTATAAAGAGGCCATACACGCTGGCCTCAATATGGCGGCGGTTCCCCATCCGGAGGAGACATCATGGAACTTTAGGACAGAGCCAATGAAAGGTATACACCACCTCTATACGCCATCTTTATTCGGCAAGTCTAACTATCCCTTCTCTGACCCTTTGAAACTTATAGAATATACCCTAAAGAGTTTATTTATATCTACCTAGGATTTTGACATACTAACACCTGTTGGCATATCCACATGGCCTTCCTCCATGTAATATATGGAGAGATGCTTCCATAGTACAATTTGTTTGGTAAGATACTACTGTGTGTACTTGTTTACTCCTATATGTCTCCACACGGTTTTTCTTGGGAGGTGTATATCAGTCTTTCATCACGATTCATCTATATACTTACTTATGGCTCTACAACCTTCTATAAGTCCTTATAGACAATATATATTACCTAACACTAGTACTAATGGGTATGCTATTACATCCTTATCCAGGTGGCTCCCAGGCTCCACTACCCCTGGGTTAATCTTCTCTCTATATATACCGAGCTCTGTACCTATCCATGATTGTCCCTTCGTTATTCATTACCATTTGTCTGCGGTGACAGTTGTCCTGCATAACAATTATACAGGTATGTATGTACCCAGCTATTTTTTTTGGTATATATACCACCTCCTTATATCCAATAGATAAAATAAGCACTGCGTGGCCCCCCACATGTGATTCTATGGGTGACCTCCGGGGTGCACTGCCCATTGCGCCCATGGAGTTTAGCCGCTCACCTGGGTTGCACTGACCCAGCCGGTGACTGAATACACCACTATGAACATGCATGTAGTTCTCTGATTTTAGATGTTCATTATTATAATACAAAGTTTGAAAACTACCTATACCATCAGTAACTCTGTATGTTTCTATCCTATATAGAACCATTTTCTTTGATCACAAGCAGGCTCCAGATGAAGCTTCTTTATGAGGCGAAACATGTAGAGCAACCTGATCAAGCGTACTACTAATTTCTGTCATCACGTTTCTAAGTATATAAATATGTACATGTAGTCGCATTATGTGACTAATAATATGAATATGTGTATGATTACATCAAATAGAACTGCTGTATGTTATTCATTTCTGACTGGTTAACCCATTTTGGCTCCAGTCAATTTTTAATCAATATTTTCTGTTTTGTTTGTTTATATGTTTTGTGTGTTTCTCATGATTGCTTTTTGTGTTATGTTATTTGAATAAAATTGATTTTTTAAAGAATCTATGTGCCGGAAAATCCTTCCTTCCCAACCTTCCAATAAATTCGGCGCATGAAATACAACGGTGCTCCTCCTATGAGGGCGATATATACTAACCCTATACATGGCCTCAGTCACCCCGGCTGCCTGCAGCAATGTACAGAGAGGCAGAATGGCCGCCATGATAATAAATGGCGCAGTGCTCAGGGTGATGGCGTCTGTGTGCGACATTTATTGTCTGTGATGGACGACCTCCACCATGCCAGTCCACGGGGGTCCCAGAGACATTTTCAGGAGACGTTGCAGCCCTGCTTAACGGCGCACGAAATATAACGGCGCTCCTCCTATGAGGGCGATATATACTAACCCTATACATGGCCTCAGTCACCCCAGCAATGTACAGAGAGGCAGAATGGCCGCCATGATAATAAATGGCGCAGTGCTCAGGGTGATGGCGTCTGTGTGCAACATTTATTGTTTGGAACGCATGGCAAACCGAAATGTCCCATTTCCTTCATTCTTGCACAGGACCGAAATGGCTTCCTCGGATTTCACTGCACACTGTGAGCTTCTCACAATGTGCATTAGAAGCTGCAGCAAGTCAGATAGACCCCCGCATTTCCTGACTTGAGATTTTCCAGTATTATCTAGATCAGGGGTCTCCAAACATTCTAAGGAAAGGGCCAGATTACGGTCCTTCAGACTTTAGGGGGCCGGACTGTGACCAGTGGGGGTAGAAAATGCGCCAGCATCAGTGGGCATAAACAATGCTCCATCATTGGTTTCATTGGAAGGAATAGTGCCCCATCAATGCTGTCAGTGGGAGGAATAGTGCCCCATCGATGGTGTCAATTGGAGGAATAGTCTCCCATCGACGGTGTCAGTGGGGAAATAGTGCCCCATCGATGGTGTCAGTGGGAGGAATAGTGCCCCATCAATGGTGTCAGTGGGAGGAATAGTGCCCCATCAATGGTGTCAGTGGGAGGAATAGTGCCCCATCAATGGTGTCAGTGGGAGGAATAGTGCCCCATCAATGGTGTCAGTGGGAGGAATAGTGCCCCATCAATGGTGTCAGTGGGAGGAATAGTGCCCCATCAATGGTGTCAGTGGGAGGAATAGTGCCCCATCAATGGTGTCAGTGGGAGGAATAGTGCCCCATCAATGGTGTCAGTGGGAGGAATAGTGCCCCATCAATGGTGTCAGTGGGAGGAATAGTGCCCCATCAATGGTGTCAGTGGGAGGAATAGTGCCCCATCAATGGTGTCAGTGGGAGGAATAGTGCCCCATCAATGGTGTCAGTGGGAGGAATAGTGCCCCATCAATGGTGTCAGTGGGAGGAATAGTGCCCCATCAATGGTGTCAGTGGGAGGAATAGTGCCCCATCAATGGTGTAGGTGGGAGGAATAGTGCAACATCGATGGTGTCAGTGGGAGGAATAGTGCAACATCGATGGTGTCAGTGGGAGGAATAGTGCAACATCGATGGTGTCAGTGGGAGGAATAGTGCAACATCGATGGTGTCAATGGGAGGAATAGTGCAACATCGAAGGTGTCAGTGGGAGGAATAGTGCCCCATCAATGGTGTCAATGAGAGGAATAGTGTCCCAAGGGCCAGATAAAAGTAAGCCAAGGGCCACATCCGGCCCCTGGGCCGCAGTTTGGAGACAACTGATCTAGAGCCTAAATGTCCTTGGCCCCGCCCCTTTTCTGCATAGCCTAAATGTCCCTGGCCCCGCCCCTTTAATTTAGTTATTTTACCCACTTCAATACTGACGTTTTCAGGAAGGGGGAGGCACTTATGGCAACCTCCACACTTCCTGGTCGGAGGTCCCCTTTACCAAGGTTGGAGGCACTAAGAAAGAATTTCACGGCTCATGAAGGACTCAACGGCGTTCCAAAAAACTGTTTCCGCGTTCGCCCCCGAAGTTCATGCGGTCTGCGCGGAGTCAGCACAAGTGGAGCAGCGATAAAATAATTATAACTATTTTCTATTAGATAAGACGAGCGCGCCGCGCCTCTAATCTGCTTTCTCCGGCGCTGCCCCAGAGAACGCGCATCATGAAAAACTACGTTCCTGCCGATTGGATTCTATTTTAAAACGCCTTTGATAAGAGATTGCTGAGAGTGAGGGCATAGCGAAGAATTTCTGCTGAGAAGATAAAACAAGAAAAAAAAAAAAAAAATTTAAAGTTTATGAAAACTTTGGAAAGAAATCTGACAGATTAATAAACATGGGGCTGCGCGGGCTAGGGACCGGCGGGGGGATGAGAGCGGATAACATGGGGTAATATATCACACAGGAGGAGGGAGGCAGACACTTACCCCACCACTGGAATTCTCTGCACTTACCTGGAATCTGCTGACACCAGAAAAAGGGAATTTTACGGCACGCAGAGTCAGGACATTCTCCGCCTCTATTGGTGCGGATTAAAGTGGACCTGTCATCAGCAGGGCTGCTGCTATAAATCGCGGGGCCCCATACAGACTACCTGGCAGAGCCCCCCCAAGAAAATATTAAAGATATATTTAGCTATAATTACAACAAAATCACTATTAGCAGACACAAATATAAACATAACTCACATAATTCCTGCTAAATCTAAAGAAAAAAAAAAAAAAAACTATGTTAAATAAAAAAGAAGGTGAGAAAAATATACAGGCTGGGCAGTTGGAGCTCAGTGATCAGAGAGACAGAGAGAGAGAAACAAAGTTACAATTTACAAATAAACTCCTGAGCAGAGATAAGTGCTGGGAGGGGGGCCCACACAGGGAGGGGATTAGTGAGGGACAACTGTCTCTTTCTCAGCACATACAAGCTGATAGCAGGGCCTCAGAGGGACAGATCAGATTCAGGTGCTGGAGGAAGATTTCTGTATTTGTTGTCCATCACTAATCCCCCTCTCTGTGTTGGCCCCCCTGTGTGCTCTGGCCCCCTACAAGAGGGCTGGTGGTCCCCCCCCTATCAGCAGCCCTGGTCATCAGATATAAGCAGTAATAAAGATTAGTATTGGTGCCAGTTTATGCAGTAATAACCCCTAGTACTGGTGCCAGTTTACGCAGTAATAACCCCTAGTAATGGTGCAAATTTATGCAGTAATAGCCCCTAGTAATGGTGCCAGTTTACACAGTAATAACCCCTAGTACTGGTGCCAATTTACGCAGTAACAAAGCCTAGTATTGGTGCTAGTTTATGCAGTAATAGCCCCTAGTAATGGTGCCAGTTTATGCAGCAATAAAGCCCAGTATTGGTGCCAGTTTACGCAGTAATAACCCCCATTATTGGTGCCAGTTTACGCAGTAAGAAAGCCTAGTATTGGTGCCAGTTTACACAGTACTAACCCCTATTATTGGTGCCAGTAGGAAAGCCGAGTATTGGTGCCAGTTTATGCAGTAATAAAGCCTAGTATTGGTGCCAGGTTATGCAGTAATAACCTCTAGTACTGGTGCCAGTTTACGCAGTAATAAAGCTTAGTATTGGTGCCAGTTTACGTGGTAATAGCCCCTAGTATTGGTGCCAGTTTATGCAGTAATAAAGCCTAGTATTAGTGCCAGGTTATGCAGTAATAACCCCTAGTATTGGTGCCAGGTTATGCAGTAATAAAGCCTAGTATTAGTGCCAGGTTATGCAGTAATAACCCCTAGTATTGGTGCCAGGTTACGCAGTAATAACCCCTAGTACTGGTGCCAGTTTACGCAGTAATAAAGCTTAGTATTGGTGCCAGTTTACGTCGTAATAGCCCCTAGTATTGGTGCCAGTTTATGCAGTAATAAAGCCTAGTATTTGTGCAAGTTTACACATTAATAACCTCTAGTATAGGTGCCAGTTTATGCAGTAACAAAGCCTAGTATTGGTGCCAGGTTATGCAGTAATAACCCCTAGTACTGGTGCCAGTTTACGCAGTAATAAAGCTTAGTATTGGTGCCAGTTTACGTGGTAATAGCCCCTAGTATTGGTGCCAGTTTATGCAGTAATAACCCCTAGTATAGGTGCCAGTTTATGCAGTAAAAAAGCCTAGTATTAGTGCCAGGTTATGCAGTAATAACCCCTAGTATTGATGCCAGTTTATGCAGTAATAAAGCCTAGTATTAGTGCCAGGTTATGCAGTAATAACCCCTAGTATTGGTGCCAGGTTATGCAGTAATAAAGTCTAGTATTGATGCCAGTTTATGCAGTAATCAAGCCTAATATTTGTGCAAGTTTACACATTAATAACCTCTAGTATCGTTGCCAGTATATGCAGTAATAAAGCCTAATATTGGTGCCATGCTCTCGCGCGGAGGAGGTAGGGGAAAAACAGTGAGACCTGCCAAGCACAGTAATGAAAGGGTTAGGTCCAGCCGTGACAGTGGCGGTACTGCTGGCTGTCCTCCAGGGCTGGTTCTGCTGGCAGGTACTGCTGGTTGGTACTGCTGGTGAGTACCGCTGGCTATCCTCCGGGGCTGCTTCTGCTGGCGGGTACAGCCGGCTGTCCTCCTGGGGCTGCTTCTGCTGGCGGGTAACGCCGGCTGTCCTCCAGGGCTGCTTCTGCTGGCGGGTAATGCCGGCTGTCCTCCTGGGGCTGCTTCTGCTGGCGGGTAACGCCGGCTGTCCTCCTGGGGCTGCTTCTGCTGGCGGGTAACGCCGGCTGTCCTCCTGGGGCTGCTTCTGCTGGCGGGTAACGCCGGCTGTGCTCCGGGGCTGCTTCTGCTGGCGGGTAACGCCGGCTGTCCTCCAGGGCTGCTTCTGCTGGCGGGTAACGCCGGCTGTCCTCCAGGGCCAGCGTTACCCGCCACTGGAGGGGAGGAAACTGAGGAAATGCTTCCTCCTGCCTGCCGCAGACTGATGGCATCATCTCAGCCTAGGCAAAGTCTTTTAATGGAGCTCAAGGATGGTTTTATAATGATAAAAGGAGGGAGGGGGGGGGGGACACAGGTGGTGCATGGACATGGCATAGTTGGGAGCAGGTGGAGCTTTTCTAAAAAATGATAATTTTGCTGTAGATTGTAATAGGTCAGGGATTTTTGCATGCCGACTTGTAAAAAAAAAAATATATATAAAAAATGAGGCAGGCTGCTGTGATATTTTTAGGAAGCTATGCACAGCACCCTCCCAGCCATGATCTGCCTGCATTGCATAGAAAAGCACAGAGACTCATTGATGACATTATTGGGTTTAAAAAAAAAAAAAAAGAACACGTAATAAAAAAACAGATTTTATCAAAAAGAGTTACAAAAATTAATGTCTTGATGTTGGGACATTGTGACGCGTTGGCACCTATTTTTAATGCAGCACCCATTAATGTGCGTCCTAAAGGTAATTTACAAATGTAAAATGGCCTCCTGCAAAGAAAAATGCGCAACTCCTCCCGAAATTTAAGGCTTGTCCGGCTTCCTTCCTTTGAAGTGAAGCTCCGTCTGTAGCTTTCATCGCCCTCCCGCCTCTTCACCGTCTATTCAATGCGATTTTTCTCTGAATGCATTAATGAAGCAGCTCAGGGGAGTTCTGGGGTGACTGCGTGCCAAGAATGGCCCCCTTTCCCGTCCCCATGTTTAAATCAACAACCTGAATCCCGCGAGTCTACCTGGCGGACGAGAAGAGTGACGGAAATTTGGACCGGAGAATATTCTCAAGTTTCTAAAGTTTATTTTTGAGCTTTTACGGCTAGAATGAAATCCTAATGGATGACTTGGCTGGGTTCAAAGATTCTGAAAGTCTGCCTATTCCTCTCTCAGCTGGAACTTCCAAGTCCTCTATTATGGCAGGGAGGAGAGGGAGGAGTTAAAGTGGAAGTTTCCAGGAGAAATGTAAAGCCAAAACTTTTTTTTTTCCCCGTTAGGGGTGTATGTTTTAAAAAAATAAACATTATTTTAAATAAAAATATTAGTCTATTTTCTGTCCTAGTTGAATGTTTTTCATTGATTTACAATACCTCATTTTACCACTAGATGGCACTAAATGTCAAGAATTTTGTATGAATCTTAGCTCCATCTAGTGGCCAAATTTGTTATGTTATTTTTCCATCTTAAAGCAGAACTTCACTGACAGGAGTTCCCGCGTTATGCCCTCCTCCTTACCCCATCCTCTTCTTGCTTTTGGACCTTTTTTTTTTTTTAGTTGGGCGGGGGGGGGGGGGGGGGTACATGGATAGGGGAGCTTTAGCAACCCCTTAAATGGCTGCTGAGATAAGACCAGTGAGCCACATGGGGGGGGGAGTATTGTTTCCAATGAGTCTGAGCACACCAGTAGAGGAGGAGGAAGTGTAAAAGGCAACAGAAGAAGAAGCAGAGCCTGTGTATGGAATGAAGACATTTAGCAGAGGGTACAAAGACGAGGTTTTAGGTTTTTCAGGAGATCGGTGTGACACATTTTATAAAACATGCCGGCTGCCTTGAACCTTCTGGTAGAGCACAGATCAAGGTGGTCCTCCCATATAGTTGGGACTGGTACATTTGGGGGTGGGGTGATCCTCCGGAATTGTTGGGAGCGTTGTTGGGAAATTAGGGGGGGTTATGGGGGGGTGCTCCTCCTGCATTTTCACCATAATCATGATTCTTCATCAACATCACAATTCTTCATCACCACCATCAGGATTATTCATCATCACCATCAGGATTATTCATCATCACCATCAGGATTATTCATCATCACCATCAGGATTATTCATCATCACCATCAGGATTATTCATCATCACCCATCAGGATTATTCATCATCACCCATCAGGATTATTCATCATCACCCATCAGGATTATTCATCACCACCATCAGGATTATTCATCATCACCCATCAGGATTATTCATCATCACCATCAGGATTATTCATCACCACCATCAGGATTATTCATCATCACCATCAGGATTATTCATCATCACCATCAGGATTATTCATCACCATGATTCACCATCACGATTCACAATCACGATTCATCATCACCATTCATCATCGTCACAATCAGGATTATTCATCATCATGATTCATCATCATCGCCATTCTTCATCACCATCGCCAACCCGCCATTCTTCATTACCATTCTTCCCCATCAGGATTCTGCATCACCATCAGGATTCTGCATCGCCATTCTCCATCGCCATTCTCCATTCTCCAATCGCCATTCTCCATCACCATAGCCATTCTCCATCACCATCGCCATCAGAATTTTTCATCACTATTCTTCATCACCATCAGGATTCTTCATCACCATCAGGATTCTTCATCACCATCAGGATTCTTCCATCACCATCAGGATTCTTCCATCACCATCAGGATTCTTCCATCACCATCAGGATTCTTCCATCACCATCAGGATTCTTCCATCACCATCGCCATTCTGCATCACCATCAGCATTCTTCATCACCATCATCATTCTTCATCACCATTACCACCATGATTCATCATTATCATCCACCACACTCAGTTACTGAAATATAGGATGATGAAGGGGAGACTCTGTAGCCCCCGAAACGAGTTGGATTGTTACCTTTGGACTCCTGTAATAATAATAATAATAATAATAATAATAAGTACTTTGTCAGGACAGGAAATTTTTTCAAACGGGGACAAAGACAAAACACTACTTTAGTAGAGTGTGGGGGAAGGGTTAGAACTTCTGACAATGTTTTTATTGCAGTCTGTGCCTTTCTCTCCTGGTGACAACCAATCCAGCCATTTCTTGTAAGGGTGTCACAGAGGCAGGAAATGAGGGGAAAATCTGTCCAGGGGGGGGGGGGGGGGGGTCACAGACAAACGGTTATCTGACAAGTTTGAACTCTTAACCACTCCATCCAAGTAAAAAAAGGAAAAAAGTTAAAAGTTGAGATGTAAAGTAAATATTGACTCACGTGTTCAGTTGTTGAGATGGTCATATACAGGATGAATTTGGGCAAACATTAACCCAACTGTCAATAAGCATTTTCTGCAGACAGAATCAGACATGCAGCAATCATAGGGATGATGGGGGGGGGGGGGTTCTGGCGACATTACTGAGAACATCCTTGGCACGCAGTGCGGGGCTTCAAGGTACTTTCTCAGGGAAACTGCTCATATCTCTGATGGCAGGGAAAGTCCCCAATACAGCAATCAGCCAGCGCTGACTTCATACTAAGAGTGTTATTGATGGTCCCGAGACCCCCGCACTTCCAGGAAGTCACGTGACACACCTGGGTGGTGTAGAGAGAAAAGGAAATCTTCAAATAACTTCGTCTTCCTCATCCCAGTGCCAGAGGAAAAGAGGACATTGCCAGCGTCCAGCATAGACCGCTTTGTGAATTTGGAAGAAAATCTCGGAAACATTCCGGAACATTTCGGGTTTGTATAAGGAAACAAAACCAACCTCTGAAACATTCTACTTCTGGGCAGGGTTCCTGGACCAACATACTAGCCATTACACACAGTGCAGTCTGAACACTGAACTCCCCCAGCTTTCTCAGGAGGAAGATGCTCTCAGCTGCTGAGATGTTGATTAGTAATATGCAGTGCAGGTACTACAGCTTATTTATGAGGGTCAAAGTATACATCCTAACAGGAGATTCACCTGTATCAATCGGCTCCGGGGAGTCTGTGCTCATCCCCCCCTCCTTCTCATTCACACGCTTGATTTAAAAAAATTTCCCTGAATAAATATCACAAGCCTTTTCCCAGCCGTCATGAATTTTCCCGTATTTTGTCTAATATAAATATTTCCTATGATCGTCAGCTCCATCTAGTGGCCATAATGTGGCATTTTCCTGATTGAGGTCTTTCAGTGAAATACAGCATTACGGCCACTAGAGGGAGCGGACAATCAAAAGAAATAATTATGTTAGACAAAATACAGTGAAAATCTGTTATGGCTGGGCAAATGCTTGTAATATTCGCACAGCGAATAGTTTTTTTTTGTTTTTTTTAATAACAGACCCCAATAGGCCATTTTTTCCCCCAGGTTTATGGATATTGATTCATACAGAAAATTGAATCATGAAAATATCAAAATTATGGCCGCTAAAGAGCTGTTGACCTTCGTAAAGAAAATTTTCCTACGATTATCAGCTCCATCTAGTGGCTAGATTTGAAATTTCCTTGAACAACGGGGAAACACTGCATTATGACAAAATACGGGGTAAATTTGTAGAGCAGGGGTAATGAATTAAAATTCAAGGAGGTCCGGTTGCTAAAATTTTCTTTGGGCCGAGGTCCGAATCTGAAGTCTTTGCTATGACTCAGAAAGATGGGCAAAACAAAAACGTGTCCATCAGCGTTGCTCTTAACATAAAATATGCCCATCAGAGTGCCCCCTAACATAAAATGTGCCCATCAGAGTGCCCCCTAACATAAAATGTGCCCTTAGCATAAAATTTGCTCATCAGCGTGACCCTTAACATAAAATAAGGGACACGCTGATGGGCACATTTTATGTTAGGGGGCACTCAGATGGACACATTTTATGTTAGGGGGCACTCTGATGTGCACATTTTATGTTAGGGGGCAATCTGATGGGCATATTTTATGTTAGGGGGCACTCTGATGTGCACATTTTATGTTAGGTTGCACTCTGATGGGCAAAACAAAACGTGTAAATCAGCATTGCTCTTAACATAAAATATGGCCATCAGAGTGCCCCTTAGCATAAAATATGCCCATCAGATTGCCCCCTAACATAAAATATGCCCATCAGAGTGCCCCTTAGCATAAAATATGCCCATCAGAGTAGCATAAAATATGCCCATCAGAGTGCACCCTAACATAAAATGTGCCCTTCAGAGTGCCCCTAACATAAAATGTGCCCATCAGAGTGCCCCCTAACATAAAATTTGCCCATCAGAGTGCCCCCTAACATAAAATGTGCCCATCAGAGTGCCCCCTAACATAAAATGTGCCCATCAGAGTGCCCCCTAACATAAAATGTGCCCATCAGAGTGCCCCCTAACATAAAATGTGCCCATCAGAGTGCCCCCTAACATAAAATGTGCCCATCAGAGTGCCCCCTAGCATAAAATGTGCCCATCAGAGTAGCATAAAATGTGCCCATCAGAGTAGCATAAAATGTGCCCATCAGAGTGCCCCCTAGCATAAAATGTGCCCATCAGAGTGCCCCCTAGCATAAAATGTGCCCATCAGAGTGCCCCTAGCATAAAATGTGCCCATCAGAGTGCCCCTAGCATAAAATAGGCCCATCAGCGTGACCCGTAACATAAAATAAGGGGCACTCTGGGCACATTTTATGTTAGGGGGCACTCTGATGGGCACATTTTATGTTAGGGGGCACTCTGATGGGCACATTTTATGTTAGGGGGCACTCTGATGGGCAAAACCGTGTAAATCAGTGTTGCGCTTAACATAAAATCTGCCCATTAGAGTGCCCCTTAACATAAAATCTGCCCATTAGAGTGCCCCTTAACATAAAATCTGCCCATTAGAGTGCCCCTTAACATTAAATCTGCCCATTAGAGTGCCCCTTAACATTAAATCTGCCCATTAGAGTGCCCCTTAACATTAAATCTGCCCATTAGAGTGCCCCTTAACATTAAATCTGCCCATTAGAGTGCCCCTTAACATAAAATAAGGGGCATGCTGATGGGCACATTTTTTTTATGGGGCACTCTAATGAGCACTACAAAATATGCCCATCAATCTGCAGACTTTAAAAACCTCCCATCAGCTTTAAGTGCAGCTATGACTACATTCCTTTCTCCCCTTGTGCTCCACATACCTGGAGCCAGGAGCCGAGCCAGAAGCCACGAGCAGGGGGGCGGGGCGCGCACATAATGTCACGCCCCAACTCGCTGCCTGGCTGAATGGGAGCCGCAGTCAGGAGCGGGGGGCGGGTCGTGCGCGTGACGTCACGCCCCTACTCGCGGCCCGACAGGACACCGGCCGGGAACCGCAGCGCACACACAGTACGTCACTGGTTGCTGGGACACCCGCGGTCCCAGCAAACCATTGAATGAATAAAGGAGGCGGCCTCGCGGTCCGGGTGAAAGCATCGTGCGGGCCGCCAATGGACCGCGGGCCGCCATTTAGTGATGGCCGTTGTAGAGGCTGCGCAAACGCTTGTGATATTCATACAGTGATTTTTTTTTTCCTTTCTATAAATGGACCCCTCTAGTGTGGGCCAAACTTTTGAAAGTTATTCATCAAAAGTAGAAGACCGAATAAGGAAAAATACCAAATTGTGGCCACTAGAGGGAGCCGATAACCCTATTAAAAAGGTTTTTTTTTTTCTATATTTGTCAGCTCCATCTACTGGCGATAATTTTGTATTTCCTTAAGTATGGTACTTCAGGGAAACACTGCATTATGGCCACTAGATGATAGATCATAGGAAATAGATCATAGGAAACTAGATCATAGGAAATAGGCAAATCAAACAAAATATGGGAAGCATTGGATGAGGCGGGGTGAATACTGGTGAGATCTGTCCAGCAAAATTTTATAAACAAACAGACCCCTTACTGTGCGTTTTTAGGGTATTTCCTCTCTAGGTTGAATGGTATTCATTCATACAGAAGAGTGAATCAGGAAAATACCAAATTATGGCCACTAGATGGAGCTGATGACCCTAGTAATTAAGAATCTATTTTCTATAATTGTCAGCTCCATCTAGTGGCAATAATTTTATCTTTTGCTGATTAAGGTATTTCAGAAAACACTGCATTATGGCCACTGGGTGGAGCCTGCAATCATAAGAAATAAGCATATTAGACACAATACAGGAAAAATGTGTTGAGGCTGGGCGAATGCTTGTGATATCTGTCCAGCAAGATTTTATAAATAGACCCCTTACTGTGCATTTTTAGGGTACTTCCTCCCCTCTCTGAATGATATTCATACATATAGAAGAGTGAATCAGGAAAACACCAAAATTATGGCCACTAGAGGGAGCTGGTGAACTTAGTGAATAGGTATTTATGTTCTACGATTGTCAGCTCCGTCTAGTGGCAATAAATTGGTATTTTCCTGATTAGGGTATTTCAGGGAAACACTGCATTATGGCCACTGGGTGGAGCCTACAATCATAAGAAATAAGCATATTAGACAAAACACAGGGAAATTTTGTCGAGGCCGGGTGACCTCTTAGTGTGAATTTTTAGGGTATTTCCTCCTGGGGTTAAATAGTTTCCATTCATATAGAAGAGTGAATCAGGAAAATACCAAAGTTATGGCCACTAGATGGAGCTGATGACCATAGTAAATAAGTATTTATTTTCTATGATTGGCAGCTCCATCTAGTGGCAATAATTTGGTATTTTCCTGATTAAGGAATTTCAGGGAAACACTGCATAATGACCATTAGGTGGAGCCTACAATTCGAAGAAATAAGCATATTAGACAAAACACAGGGAAATTTTGTCGAGGTCGGATGACCTCTTAGTGTGAATTTTTAGGGTATTTTCTTCTCGGAGTTTAATATTATTCATTCATACTAAGAGTGAATCAGGAAAATACCAACATTTTGGCCACTGATGACCCTAGTAAGTACTTTTCTGTGGTGGACAGCTCCATCTAGTGGCAATAATTTGGTATTTTCTCGATTAAGGTATTTCAGGGAAACACTGCGTTATGGCCACTAGGTGGAGCCTACAATCATAAGAAATAGGCATATTAGATGAAATACAGGGAAGTTTTGTTAAGGCCGGGTACGCTGGATACACACTATACAACTTTTGTTGTTCGATTACCTTTAGATTTACCTTCAACTGCATAGTGTGAGGGCCTGTCAGATTGCATACGAATTGAAAGTGTTTAGGTTTGACCTTATATTATATTGCTTTGGTAAATCTAAAGGAAAAAAAATCTAAAAAGAGAATTGCATAGTGTGTATCCAGCTTAAGTGTGCGTTTTTAGGGTATTTCCTTGCCGGAGTTGAATAGTATTCATTCATACAGAAGAGAGAATTAGAAAAAAAAATACCAAAACTATGGCCACTAGGTGGAGCTGATAATCTTAGTAAAGTAGTTTTTCCTATGATTCTCAGCGCCATCTAGCAGCCATAATGTGGTATTTTCCTTATTTTCTCTTTATGAATGATAAGCCATTTGAGCTAGAGATAAACCTTCGATTTTGCACAGAACGAACGTACATTCAGTATCACAGTCTAAAAAAACCGCTGCACATTTTAATAAAAGCAGTGATGAAGCTCCATCAGGGAATTTCCTATGCAAATGATGACTAAAAGTCTAAGGATTGCCCCCCACCACCCCCCCCCCCCCAACATGTCAGACCTGCTTTAGGCTACCTCTGCATGGTGGGAGGGGCCTGCTCTCGCTGTTTCCTGGAGATAGTGGAGCTATGGCAGAATATTCATTATTCACAGACATAGGGATATGCAATGATCCTCCCCTCTCGGCTTTAAATATGTCAGTTATGTGAACTATTTCAGATGGTAAAGTTCATTTGTATTGAGGCTTCCATGGAATGTATCCTGTCTGCGTTCAGGGCGCAGCATGCGATATGGGAAGCTGTGTGTGACGCGAGTAGCTGCGGGAACGCCGCTATTTTTACACACAATGATTTCAATCGAGAAAGACGTAATTGAAGTGATTGTAAAGTTTGATTTTTTTTAGCTGGAAAAATAAGAAACATGTTATACTTCCCTCCTCGGTGCAGTTGGATTTGCACAGAGCAGCCCGGATTCTCCTCTTCCCGGGTCCCTCTTCTGTGCTCCTGGCCCCTCCCTCCGAGTGGGTGCCCCCACAGTAAGCAGATTGCTATGGGGGCACCAAAGCCGAGTCACAGCTCCCTGTATCCATTCAGACACTGTGCTGCGACCCGGCCCCACCCCCCTCTTTCCCAGATTGGCTAGCACCGCTGTATTTTGGCCTAGGCCAACAAGGCCCAGGCCTAGGGCGGCACTTTGCAGGGGGGCAGCAGAGACTCTATTGGCCACTGGTTGCTAGAGCTGCCTCTCTCACCCTTCTCTCTCTCTCACTCTCACCCCCCCTCTCTCTCTCACTCACCCACCCCCCTCTCTCTCACAACCCCCCCCCCCCCCCCCCCTCGTGAGATCTCAGGGGTTCACGCTGGAACTTGACTTCAATTTCGGAGGGATTCACATCCGTTAGGGAAGGAGTGGGGCAAATTTACTTTGGAGGGGGAGGGGGGGCGCCCCAATTTTAGTCTTGCCTAGGGCAGCACAAAACCAAAATACACCACTGTTGGCGAGCTGGCTTTGATTGACAGCAGCTAATGGTGCCGCTGCTGTGTCTTAGCCAATCAGGAGGGAGACTCTCGGACAGCCGAGACACTCGTGGACATCACTGGACAGAGAGGGACCTCAGATAAGTATTAGGGGGGCTTCTGCACACAGAAGGCTTTTTATCCTAATGCATAGAATGCACCTCCTGCCTTTACAATCCCTTTAACCACTTAAGGACCGGGCCTATTTCTGACACTTCTTGTTTACAAGTTAAAATCAGTATTTTTTGCTAGAGAATTACTTTGAACCCCCAAATATTACATACAGTATCTCACAAAAGTGAGTACACCCCTCACATTTTTGTAAATATTTTATTCTATCTTTTCATGTGACAACACTGAAGAAATGACACTTTGCTACAATGTAAAATAGTGAGTGTACAGCTTGTATAACAGTGTAAAGTAGTGAGTGTATTTTTGAATACTAACAGTTTTTGTGAAGTCGGTGCCGTTGGCAGCTGAGTACACCGGAAGTGACGTTGTGACGTCGCTTCCGGGTTTCTACATCGGAGACCCAATCAAAGCCGAATCCGGCTTTGTTCGGGACTCCAACCAGCCGGGAGATGTTCTGGCTAGTTGCTCGGGGGTCCCGGTGGGGCAGGAGGGGGGGGGGATATGGGACTAAGCAGCTGCTATCTCCTAAAAGCCAAATTGCCGGCTCAGGGGCAGGGACAGGGGCAAGGGCAGGGGCAGGGACAGGGACAGGGGCAAGGGCAAGGGCAAGGGCAGGGGCAGGGACAGGTAGGTCAGTTTGCGGGAAGTGGTTTGTGATTGGAAAACGATCACCTTGTAAAACAACTCAACCTGTTTAAAATATAAATGAAAGGTAAAACATTTGTGTATAGATATAAAAAAAAATTATACACAGGGCTGCTGAAAGAAAGTCTATACGGGGCCCTGCGATTTCTGACAGCCCCCCCCCCAAAGGAAAAATAAAGCTATATTTCAATAAAAATACAATAAAATCATTATCAGACACAAATACAACATAACTCACAGAATTCCTGCTAAATCTAAAAGATGAATCTGAGTTGATAAATAAATCCGTGTGTGGGGGAGGGGTTGGGCTCATGCACACGGGTGCTGTGGTCTGTACAGTGGGAATCAGGGGTTCATTTATGTGGATTGAGCCCCTGGATCTGTATGAACACAGCTGCAGGTCCTAATCTGACAGGCGTGGGGGTGCCGGCGTACGGCCAGAACACAGACAGTGTGCAATTGGGGGCCGCCCACCTGAACACCTGTCTAATTAGAGCCTACGGCTGTGTTCATACAGGAGCTGCATCCCCATAGAATGACAGGCGGCTCCCGCCCAACCCCCTCCTTCATACAGCCAGAGTACCTGTGTGAATGAGCCCCTAATTAAAGTTTTCTAACCTAAAAAACAGATCTCTCCAGCGGTGTGCTGTCACTACTAAGAGGGATTCCGTCTTCCTCTGGTCTTCTCTCCGGGTTCTTGGGATGCAGTCGTTTGGCCAAACTGCGATGATGTAACTCACACGCATGCGCGCCGGTGTCATGGTCACAGCACAGCTCTCTCTATGAATGGTCTGTCATCCATTGAGAGCTCAGTGCACATGTGCTGGTGCTATCACCGGCTGCTACATTTAGGAGATATTCACTGTATCTACATGTATGTCCTATTATAGGCTTATCTGTAGATACAAGATAAACAATGGAGTTTACTCCTTCCAGATCAGTTAGTAAATGGGTAAATAGAAGGAGTTGATACATGGAGGGAAGTGACAGTGAAGGGGAGAAGTTGCATAGGTCAGGAAGCAGTCTGGGGGAGAGGAGGGGGAAGCCCAGCTACATAAAGCACACTAAGCTGCACTGGGACAAGATAACAGGCAGCTATGGAACCGGTGTAACGGTGTATCTTCACCCCATGGGAATGCAGCTGATCAGCTATGACTGTGTCAGGAAGACAGAGCAATGGGGGAGAGAGATGAAAAAATACACAGGCTGGGACAAGGAGTATAGGAGGAACTGCTGTGTTTTTCATAGGTCATGTAACCGTAAAAAAAAAAAAAAATGCATAAAAAATGTAACGGGTGCATTAATGATGCGTTCTTTCTGCGTTTTCAACGCACCAAAACCACAATTTTTTGCCACTATTTTACAGCAAACTCATGGCGATTTTACCACAATTTTACTGTGCTTATGGTGTGTTTTTTCAAAAGTCATGCGACTCAAAAACCGCACCAAAAATGTAACCGCTGCGTTAATGATGCATTCTTGCTGCGTTTTCAATGCCTTTCAAAGTGGAGATTTTTAACACCACAATGGAAGCGCAGCGGACCAGTGTGAAGAAATACACAAAGGGGTTCCTTTTTCTTGAGCTAAAGGTGCCAGTAATGGCCGACGATAAATCCATATTCATTTGAATTGATATTAAAAAGTTGAATATAACACATTTATATTTATAATAGAAATATTTTTAAAAAAAAACTGTCATTTTAGGTTTTTGGCCAAGTGCGTCCTGCATTTTTGGTTTCGGCACCACAATTTCCATTCGGTGCACCTCTAATCGCTTGGGAAATATGGAGCACGAGGTCATAGGACCCTAAATTGCAATAATTCCAGGTCCCGGTCTGCTCCCTGCGCTTGGAAATGCTCCTGAATATCCCCCCTTATCTTCTACTAATAATTGAATGGCAATGAAATGTCTGTAGAGGAGCTTCAATACTTGATGATAGGCCACAGAGCAGAACTCAACTCTGATCAAACAAATAAACATAACCCTGCAAACAGTTTACCTTAAAATCAATGCTGCCCTTCCAGCAAACTCTTCTCCGCTTGCTCCTCTGCATTCAATTACTGAGGGTCAGGTTGGGGACCCCCTCATTTCTCTCACAGGTCTCCTGAGGTCTTTGCACAGCACTGAAATCTCCCCAAACTCCCCCATCTCTGCTGTTTCCCCCAATCTGCTGTCAGTGCCATCACCTGCTGCAGTCCTGCTCTGTGCTGCAGTGACACCTAGTGGCCAATATGCAGAATGCAGAGATTGCCGCACTGTGCTATTACCTGTCAGTCTCCACAGATTGTGACCCCTGCGGGGATAGTGATGGGTCACAGTCCAGGATGGGGGGATCACAGTCCAGGTTTGGGGGTAACAGTGCAAGTTTGGGAGTCACAGTCCAGGTTGGGGGGGTGACAGTCCAGGTTGGGGGGGGGGGTCACAATCTAGGTTGGGGGGGTCACATTCCAGGTTGGGGGGCCACAGTCTAGATTGGGGAGTCACAGTCCAGGTTGAGGGTTACAGTCTAGGTTGAGGAGTCACAGTCCAGGTTGGGGGGGTCAAAGTCCAGGTTTGGGGGTCACAGTGCAGGTTGGGGAGTCACAGTCCAGGTTGGGGGGGCCACAGTCCTGGTTGGGGGTCACAGTGCAGGTTGGGGAGTCACAGTGCAGGTTGGGGAGTCACAGTCCAGGTTTAGGGGTCACAGTCTAGGTTGGGGAGTCACAGTCCAGGTTTGGGGGGTCACAGTCCAGGTTGGGGAGTCACAGTCCAGGTTGGGGGGGTCACAGTCCAGGTTGGGGGGGTCACAGTCCAGGCTGGAGAGTCACGGTCCAGGTTGGGGGGTCACAGCCCAGGTTGGGGGGTCACAGTCCAGGTTGGGGAGTCACAGTTCAGGTCGGGGGGTCACAGTCCAGGTTGGGGAGTCACAGTCCAGGTTGGGGGGTCACAGTCCAGGTTGGGGAGTCACAGTTCAGGTTGGGGGGTCACAGTCCAGGTTGGGTAGTCACAGTCCAGGTTGGGGGGTCACAGTCTAGATTGGTGGGTCACAGTCTAGGTTGGGGGGTCACAGTCCAGGTTGGGGGGTCACAGTCTAGGTTCGGGAATCACAGTCCAGGTTGGGGGGTCACAGTCCAGGTTGGTGGGTCACAGTCTAGGTTGGGGAGTCACAATCTAGGTTGGGGAGTCACAGTCCAGGTTGGGGAGTCACAGTCCACGTTGGGGGGGGGGGTCACAGTCCAGGTTGGGGAGTCACAGTCCAGGTTTAGGGGTCACAGTTTAGGTTGGGGAGTCACAGTCCAGGTTTGGGGGGTCACAGTCCAGGTTGGGGGGCTACAGTCCAGGTTGGGGGTCACAGTGCAGGTTGGGGAGTCACAGTGCAGGTTGGGGAGTCACAGTCCAGGTTTAGGGGTCACAGTTTAGGTTGGGGAGTCACAGTCCAGGTTTGGGGGGTCACAGTCCAGGTTGGGGAGTCACAGTCCAGGTTGGGGGGGTCACAGTCCAGGCTGGAGAGTCACGGTCCAGTTTGGGGGGTCACAGTCCAGGTTGGGGGGTCACAGTCCAGGTTGGGGAGTCACAGTTCAGGTTGGGGGGTCAGAGTCCAGGTTGGGTAGTCACAGTCCAGGTTGGGGGGTCACAGTCCAGGTTGGGGGGTCACAGTCCAGGTTGGGGGGTCACAGTCTAGATTGGTGGGTCACAGTCTAGGTTGGGGAGTCACAGTCCAGGTTGGGGGGTCACAGTCCAGGTTGGTGGGTCACAGTCTAGGTTGGGGAGTCACAGTCCAGGTTGGGGGGTCACAGTCCAGGTTGGGGGGTCACAGTCCAGGTTGGGGGGTCACAGTCTAGGTTGGGGAGTCACAATCTAGGTTGGGGAGTCACAGTCCAGGTTGGGGGGTCACAGTCCAGGTTGGGGAGTCACAGTCCAGGTTGGGGGGGTCACAGTCCAGGTTGGGGGGTCACAGTCCAGGTTGTGGGGTTACTGTGACATTTAATTTTAAATTTAGGATGTTAAAGTGACATAACTCAGAGCAACCTTTCAGACAATGGGGTAAAATGTTGGTTGCATTTCCATAGTATTATTGGGCTGCTTTATTTCCTAATTCTCATGGCCCTCATACAATTTATTATTATTACTTTTTATTCCAGTATTGCATTATAAAGTAGCTGTAAATATATCTCAATACTCAGAGAAGGGGTATGGGCTGGGGATGGGGGGCACACAGCTGAGGGTGATACAGCCAGGTACCCTGGTGGTCACAGCCCACCTTTAGCAGGTAGTCATGATTTGCCAATATGAATATCTCCACTAATGTGACGGGCACCAAGGCCAAAAGCTGGAATGGCATGTGCCAGGAAGTCCCGTGTATCGTCTTCATAGTGACCCAGCTTACTTCTCCTCTGGAGTTTTACCTGCACAGGTACACAGGACAGGTGTCCTCAGGGGCTGACTGGCAACTTTCGGCCCAGGGGGCAAGTACAAACCAGAGGCCCATGTACAGCGACTCGGCCCTCCGCCCACTCTGCATCTTCCTGGCCTCCACCTGACCCCCATTCCAGGCCGAAGCTCCGCACCAGGTACTCTCTACTGGCCGAATATGGGTTCCCGACCTGGCTACCACGGGGGGGGGGGGGGGGGGGTTGGGGGAGATTGGACAGCTTGGTCGGGGGGTCCCCAGGGGAGGAGAGTCTCCAGTGGTGCATGGAACCAGCCTCTGCTCAGACACAGTTTACACCATCCATGCTGGTGGGGGGAGGCCTGCACTCTGTCCTTGTCTTCATCACACACTCAGTAGGTCAGCGGTGGGGACTTTTTACTTCTCTTTACAAGGAATCATTTAGGCATGTCTTTAGCAGAAGGGGTGCAGCCTTAATACGGGGTATCAGAGCAGCCTGGGGGGCAATTGCCCCCCTGCCCCCTGGCCCAGTCCTCCCCTGGGTGTCCTCACCTTTCTGGCAGAATCCCTGTTCCAGGTCTTTGGCTCAGTATGGTCCAACAAGGGGTTCTACCACTCACATGCATAGTTCTTTGCCCATTGTAGGAGAACAGCTCTTTCTCTGAAGACACATTATTATTATTATTTTTATTATTATTATTGGAATAGTAAAAATAATAACATTGGCAAAAATAATAACAATACTAGTATAATTATCATTATTGTTGCTGTTGTTAAACATTTTAACAGTAATAATAATAATAGTATTATTGTGGTTATAATAAAAATAACAATAGTAATAATAATAATTCTATTAATATTGTTATTATCATTATTGTTGTTGTTATAATAAAAACAATAACAACAAAAATAATAATGACAAAAATAATATTCTTATTATTTTTATTATTATTATTGTTAATAATAATTCTATTATTATTATTATGATCATTATTTTCTTTTATTGTTGTTGTTATAATAAAAATATTAACGTTATTAATAATAATAATATTGTGATTATAATAAAAATAACAATGGTAATAGTAATAATAATAATTATATTAATATTGTTATTATCATTATTGTTGTTGTTATAATAAAAACAATAACAATGACAATAATAACAACAAAAATAATATTTTTCTTCTTGTTCTTGTTCTTCTTCTTTTTATTATTATTAATAATAATATTAATAATAATAATAGTAGTAATAATAATAATAATAATAATTAATTCTATTATTATTGTGATTATAATAAAAATAACAATGGTAATAATAATAATTCTATTAATCGTGTTATTATCAACAATGACAATAATAATAATAACAAAAAATTATATTTTTCTTATTATTAATAATAATAATAATAATAAAAATAATAATTCTGATATTATTATTATTTTCTATGTTTGTTGTTGTTGTTGTTATAATAATAATAATAATAACAACAACAACAGTGTTAATAATAATTATATTATTATTGTGGTTATAACAAAAATAACAATGGTATTAATATTATTAATTCTATTAATTTTGTTATTATCATTATTGTTGTTGTTATGATAAAAATATTTCCAGTAATAATAATAAAACTATAAATAATAAATAAATAAATATATATAATATATAATAATTAATATATAATATTATATAATAATATAATATAATTATTAATAATATAATTATATATATATATATATATATATATATATATATATATATATATATATATATATATATATATATATATATATATATATATATAATAATAAAATAATATTTTTCTTTTCCTTCTTTTTATTATCATTATTATTATTATTATTATAATATTAATAATAATTATATTATTATTATTTTCTTTTGTTTTTGTTGTTACAATAAAAATAATAACAGTGGTAATAATAAAAATTCTATTACTATTATTATTATTAATATTGTTGTTGTTATAATAAAAATAATAAAAATGGTAGTAATAACCACCTAAAAATAATAATAATAATAATAAGCATAACAATAACAACTATAATAATAATAAATATTATATTATAATTGTTATTGTTATACTTATTATTTTTATTATTTGTCCAGCTGAAAAAAATGTGTGTACATTTAATTGCATTCAGGACATGATAAAAACGTCCGCTGGCTATACTTAAATAAATAATTATGTTTGTGAATCCTTCTTCCAGGTTGGTGGCTTGGCCTTGCAGGTGGTTCTGCCCACTTCCTTTTCCCCGTAGGTGCACACCTCTTTCTTGAGGACACATTATTATGAATGGTATTGTTATTATTGTAATACTAATAAAAAATACCATTATCATTTCTATTGTTATTGTTGTTATGATTCTATTTTTTTATTATTTGACCTGATAAAAAAAAAAAAATACAGAACATGTAAATATTAAGAAAAAAATGGGTAGACAGACCGTTTGATCTTTTTTCTGCTGTCACTTTTCGATGTTTCTAAGTTAACAAAATAGTTTAAATTGTATTACATTTGGAACCAGATAAGAAAGTACCACCCACTGGCTCTGCTTAAAAAAAAAAATTTATATTTGTGAAAATTTCTCTCACAGAATCCATATTCCGGGGTTGGTGGCTCACTAAAGTCCTACAAGGGGTTCTTCCCCTCATATGCAGAGTCCTTCTTCATCCACAGTAGGTGCACACCTCTTTCTTGACTATACATTATTAATAATGTTATTATTATTGTTATTAATATTATCATCATCATCATCATTATTGTTAATAATATTATTATTGTTGTTATTATTATTGTAGTTAAATAAAAAAAAAAAAAAAATGTGCGTACATTTTAATGCATTCAGGACCAGATACAAATGAACCAGCTGCCAGCTCTACTTAAATAAATAATTATATTTGTGAAAACGAATGATATGTCTTACAGGGACACGCAAATGGACAAACAGCACAGGAAATAAATAAGACTTAACACACAAACAATACACTTCATCTTAACACTAATAAATATTTTTGCTTTCTTGGCTCAAGGCTGCAACGATTGTAAAGGTGGAGATTTGCGTGGCGCGCTCACACAAGCAGATCGATTTGCTAGAAGGTGCGAAAACTACCACAGTTAAAGGATCCCTCCACCAAGAACAGATACGGTCAGATGGAGGTGGGCGGAGTCACCCACTGGTTTCTTATTCATATAGGATCTGTTTGAACCCCTCCCCCCCCCTTTCCCAATCCACCATGGGTCTCACTATCCCAGATGCCCTTTTTAGCAACTTAAACCTAGCAGAGCCAATGAGATGCCTTGTAATGGATGGAGTTGGGAAGGTCCGGAGATCTCACATGGGTTCAGTAGGTCATTTGGCCTGACATCATCCACCCATTACTGAAGTATTATTTTGGGTGGAGGTTTTTCAGACACAGATCTCAATGGGTGTTGAAACTAACATGTTTGAATTGCTGTCTTTTGGAACATCCTCATAGCTGCTGCACGAAGAGAAAGATAAACTGGGGCTGGTGTCGGATTTATTGCTGTCGAGAGCGTTGCCGTTGAGGAACGGAAGGACTTGCGGCTTGACGTGGACGTAGACGTCGTTGTTGGTTTTAGCATCGGCCGTCGGAGGCTCCTCCTTGCTGATCAGCCAATTCTTGCCGAAGTACCAGAGAATATCCTTAATGGCGCATCTCTTATCCGGCTCGATGGAGAGCAGCTTGCTGAACATTTTCAGGGCGTGGGGCGTGAATCGGCGCCACTGAGACGGCACGTTGGCGTTTTTGTACTTTTGCCACTGTAGGAATTCGTAATAGAAAGAGTCTAAATGCAAAGCCTTTTCCCAGGGGAAGTTGCCGGTCATCATACAGAAGAGCAAGACCCCGAAGGCCCAGACATCAATGCTGTACTCCACCACAAACCCGCTGTGCTTGGAAGTCTCACAAAGTTCTGGTGCCGTATACGGGATGGTGCCGCTCACCCTTTTCTCGGTCGTCCCTGCAATCCGGGTCATGCCAAAATCAGAGAGTTTCACCTTTCGGCACTCTTTGTCGAAGATGAGGATGTTTTCGGGTTTGATGTCGCGGTGGACAAGCTTGCGGTTGTGTAGGTAATCCAAGGCCAGTGCAACTTGGTAGATACAGCGTTTTGTGGTGTGTTCAGAAAGTCCAACCTGAAAAGACAAAGAAAGAATAAACATAGGCTTCATTGTGATACAGTTTGAAGATTTCGGTCTAATGAAAAATGACACCAACAGATGAATCAATGGGTAATCTCACATGGGTGGAAAAGGTTCCTGTGACGTGTGTCACTTTAGTTGGGGGGGCTTGTGGAACCCAGATTGCTTTAGGGAGGTTGGGAGTCTCCTTGTCCAGCTTCCCTAGTTCCTCCTATGTGTAAGTCACCCTGTGTCTTACACATAGGAGGAACTGGGGAAGCTGGACAAGGAGTCTCCCAACCTCCCTAAAGCAATCTGGGTTCCACAAGCCCCCCAACCAAAGTGACTCATGTCACAGGAGCCTTTTCCACCCAGGGTGACCAAGAACCCCAGTCGGGTCTGCACTAATCAGACTCGCTGTACAACCACACTGGACTCAGCCTTTCGTGTTACCCCGGTAATCCTGGGTTCCATATGTGTGGTTTGTGTTGAAAGAGTGAAGGGCCTCTTTCACTTGGGACAATGATATTTCTGAAAGGTGTCTCTTCAGGAAATATATGAAGATATATTGCAGATTGCTAGGATATTGCAAAAGTGCTTCAGACCCTTGCTAGTGGGGTGGGGGTTTGTTATTGTTGAATACCTGCATTCCATTGTTCTGTTGTTCCTGTCTGCCTTAAGTAAGCTTATTATGGGATGTGTATGTTTGTGTGGATTGACTAAGAGGGAGGGGTTGTCCCAGAAGTGTTCATCTCCTTGTGCTTTGTGTTTGAATAAACAGTTTGATTCTGGTTGACTCCAAAACTTGTACTGTCTAGTTCTTGGGGTAACTATAGCCAGATTTACGGATCCCCTGTTCCAGAGCTTAGGAAGCAGGTTCTTGGTGGAGATACCCAGTCGTGGTGTCTGGATTCCGTCACAGCTCCACTAGGGGTTTTACCTGACATGCCCATCTAGTAACAGGCACATTGGGGGGATTATATCTCTTAGCTGGGTGGAGAACCAGAACTGCTTTGAGGCACTTGCTCTCTTGCTAAATTTAAAGAAAAATTTAATAGGTGGAAGGCTTAGGGCTGCCAGCTTGTACCTCCACCTATCTTCATGAGCTAAACCATTTGGTCTTCTGCACTTTCTGCTAGCATAAAAAAACCACCTCTCTCCTACTTCACCTTACTATTGGCCCATAACCATGAAGATTGGCCTTGCTGACCAATGGTGATGTGCAGGGGGTGGGGGCTGTGGGCCAGCTCATGACTTAAGCAGAAGTCATGATTTACATTAGGATGGTTGGTACATCTGTTGTTAGTTTAGTGAAATTACAGGTTCCCTTTATGAAGTGCCTAGGTTAGAGATCACTTAATGACATGGAAAGGTCCTCTGCAATGGCAGACATATTTACCAAAGGGTCCCTATATGAGAACAGTTTTTGGCCCCCCATTTGCATTCTACCCAAGTACAAAGGTGAGAAGTAGCCTTTCTCATGCTCCTCCACCCCCTTCCAGTCCAAGTAGCACCAATAGTAGACAATTTTGCAGGCCTCACGGCTAGTCTGTCCAGGGGTGAAGGAAGCACCACTGTCCATCATTAATTTAATAATACAGAGCGGGAGAACAGTTTGGACATCATGAACTTTGGCCTTCTGTAGAAATGAGCAGTTCTCAGGGTCTAGATATCAGTGGAAGGGGCTTCAGCCTAAGTCCCAGCCCCACTCACACCCAGCATAAAAATGTTCCACTAAACCCAAGAAGGCCATTGAGAACCTAATCTATCTGCACAAAGGGTATATCAACCCTGGCCCTGATCTTCAAGTCTCACAGAACACCAACAGTCTATGATACAAGCGTTTTACATCCCAAATCACAGGGTCCAATGGGTCCTCCTGGGATCCTGATGTGCCAAGAGAAATATCATTTTTGCTCCGGTTAAAAGTGGCCTTGTTGGAAATGGATAAAAATCTTCAGCAAGGTCTACAGCCTATGGCAAAGAGAAGTATTACAATCCAATTTTAAAGATTTACCCACACCATATTGCCAAAATGAGGTGTGAGGTTCACCTTACCATCACATCAAATATATGGCTAGAAGTATGTGGATCCAAATGGGTTTAGGTGGTTCCACACCATAGAAAGACATTTAGGACAAATAAGGCAACAGTTTGGAGGAGGCCCTTTTCAATTTTAGCATGACTTTACACAAACCCAGCTCCATAAAGACATAGTTTGAGCAATTTGGTGTAAAAAAATTCAAGTGTCCTTCACAGAGACCTGACCTTAAACCCTTCTGAACACCTTTTGAAAGGAATTGGAACACTAATTGTGGTTCAGGTCTACTCATCCAACCTCCTAAATGGGAACACATTCCCACATTTACACTCCAAAATCTTGTAAAAACCTTTCCAGAAGAGTGAAGACTGTTATACCCACAAGGGGAGGCAGCAGGGCCGCTGATAAGGGGGTAGCACCTGCCCTTCTGTACAGGACCCAGGCCCCATAGGATCAACAGGGTGGCCCCAGAGCAGCAGGAATGGGTGCAATTACTGGAAACAATCACCCTGTGGCCCTCCCTGTGTTTACAATGCTTCAGTTTGTGAATGAACAGGGAACCTCTGTACAGAGCGCTTCCTGTTCATTCACTCTGCAGTTGAGTCTGCAGAAAAAGGATTTGAGGATTCTGTGTCCTCAATCTCTATCTCAATTTTCTGTCTCACAAGGGAGACTTTGGGAGTCTGTTTAGACCCCTGATATTTCACTTACCCCCCCACAGGGCTGTTAAAAAATGTAAAAAATACTCTTTTGTCATTGCATGTTAAAAAACCAAGTTAAAATCTATTTGAATTAAAAAAAATTAAAAATAAAAACACTAAAATTGTAAAAAATAATAAAAAAAAAAACATAATTAAGGGCTCATTCTCACAGATATTTTGGTTGCATGAATTGCCTCTTAGGCTTGGTTCACTGCTTCTGTCAGCTAGCCTGTACGGGGCCCCATGATTTCTAACAGCAGCCCTGGGGGCCGCTCCATATAAAAGGTCAAAGTTTTAGAATAGGATGTCCAAGGTTGTAAAGTGGTACCCAAATTTTTGTCTATATAGCATCAGTGGTGGCGTCCCGGAGGATGGTTTTTACTGACTGCCCCCTGGCAGAGCAATACATCTCCATGTTCTAATAACAAGGGCTTATGAAAAGTAAAGTACAGTGGGTGGCCATGATGGTTCACCAGCTTTATATGACTGTATGATGGACATGAAACTACAAAGCACACTCTCCATGTTCCCAGAGCATTATGGGATGGAAACCAGACCAAGCATAAAGCATTGGATGTCTATTGTCTCTTGGCACCAACCTGCGGTGGAATAATATCAAAGAGATCTCCGGCCATGGCGTACTCCTGGGCAAAGGCGTAGTACTCTTCAGTCTCGAAGGCGATATCATACATGCCGATGATGTACGGGCAGGTGGAGAGGTAGCGGGAGATGCAATATTCCTGCAGGAAACTCTTCTGCTTTGTCGTCTTCTTCCGCAAAAACTTCAGAGCCATTTTGATGCCTGCAGAATGGACAAAGACCTCATGAAAAATACATTCTACATGTGTAGGACTGGTGTGCAATACATTTTTTTTTGTTCTCTCACTGGGGAGATATTACTTCACCTCCTTTCCCAGGGAAGAACAGGACGTGAAGGGATATCTCCCAAAGTGTGGGGAAATCTCCTCTTATACAGTTATCACCAGTACAGTAGACCCTATTGGAAGAATTGTAAAATTTGTACAATTTTGGATTTCCCATTCATTTCTTTACCAGAAACATTTATGACTGGGACAATAACAGAGGGCCAATTTCTGCATTTTAAAAAATAATAATTCAAGTTTTGGTTTTAGATACAGTTCATAGAAAACCGCCATTGTTGACCTCCTACTAAAAATGTTCTATAACTTTTCCGAGCTTTCTGAGTTACTCACATGAGCAGGACATTACTGAAGTAGGAGCTCCTAATCTGAGTGCTGGTTCCATGTCAGTCACTCAGAAATTAATGAAACCTAAAGAATCAGCTTGACAGCCAGTGAGCAAGTGTAGCCGGGTGCCTGCCAGCTGAGTAATCCTCTGTCCTGCTCAACCCGACCCACCACCACCACCACCATCACTACCATCACTACCATCCAAAGATCTCACCAAATGCCAACCCTCCCTACTCCAGTTTCTGTTGAGGGTGACTTTGGCTCACCCCCTGAAACACCTCCGTGGACCCCATTAGTATCCATGGTATATAGTCAAGGCAACCACTCTCCCTCTGACAAATGATTGGAGATTCCCTTGCCAAGGTTCCTATTTAAATTTTTTGTCTTTGTATGTTTTAACCTAATTTTGCCTCCCGTTTTACTTTAAAAGCTTGCATCAGGTTATAGCCATGTATATGTTGTTAGACTCAGTCCCTCCTTTGGGGGACCAAAGACTCTTTGGTGGGGAAGTGTGTAGCCAGGTGCCCGCTGGCTTTGCTCCACCCTACTCTCCCCCGACCCATCACCAGGCTGCTGTCTGCAACGAAGCAGAGTGTAAACAGAGCAACCATGTGAGCTGCTGCTGTGGGCTGTATGTGTCTGCCTGCTTTATCCTACTCGCTCCTACTCCCCTCCTCCCTCCCTGCAACAACAGTGTTTGAGCCAATCAGGCGGTGATAGAACTTGCTATAGATTCTGGGAACTGTAGTTCTTAAAGGAGCATCATTTAATACAAGTTAATGGAGGCTTATGGAGCTGAAGACTTTATTACCCACAGAAGGAGGAGAGGACAGAGTTTTCTAGGCAATTTGCACGGGGAGCAAGAAAGAACGAACCTGCTCCTGGCTCCTGTCTGGCCACTTTAGAGAGAGAGAGAGACAGAGCCTGAGGGCTGAGAAAATGGGACCTAACCCACACAAGGATCAGAGGTCTAAGACCTGTGTAGAGATTGAGCCTTGTGAGGACCAGAGCTGGAAGACTGCATGTTGCAAGGACCAGAGCTGAGAGATTTAGCCTTGTGAGGACCAGAGCTGAGACACTGGGTCCTGGGTACATGAAGACCTCAGACTGCCAATTGATCTGGACCAGAGTCCTGTGTTCCTGGAGCGGTGACCTGAACCATGTGTACCTATCTTAACACTGACACAGTTTATACATTAGAGAGTGTTTCTTGTTTACCAGCCCACTAGGGGTCTGTTGCACACTCTTAAAGGGACATCTGCACGTGCACCGCTTTACAGAAGGGCTCCAACAAAATCCAGCCAACCCTGACAATTAGGCACCAGGTACTTTGCATTTGCCTCCAGGGGTACCCCTTTGACAGGAACACAAAAGCCCACCCTCTATTGGGTCCATATGCGTAGTGTGCACACAGGGACCATTATATCTGGGTTAGGTAATGCCTTGTTTGCACCAGTTATAATTTGGTTTAGTATCACCACTGCTCAGTTGATTGCCATCATATGGTTCAGTGTTTACATTATCTAGTGCAGCATCATTCATTTGTCTGTTTATGGATTCCAGCATTGTTTGTTTAACTGCATTGCCGTAATACATCTGTTTAATCTACCATGACGTTGCTTGTGGCCTACTTTCTGTGCATTATTAAAGAGTAGCAGCAGCTTTTCCCGGCAGTGGTAGCTGGTCACTATCAAATGGACTTATTTAGGTTCAGTTGGATTTACCACTTCTAGCTATACCATGACCTGAATAAATGAGAACCTTCACACACATAGGCAGCAGCTCTCCCTATGGATGTCATAATCCACCCTGCCCCCATAGGGTGTCATACTGATCTCCAGGTGTGAATATCCCTCATAATTCCTCACCTCTGGCCTTGTGGATGACCAGGTCCACTCTACCATACGTCCCCTTGCCCAGCTCCCGGATTACTTCGTACTGTTTGGTCACCTCCACCTTCTCCATTGTCTTTGCCGTCAAGGCTTGCAACTCCTCAAGGATGTCCGCTGCCCCCCGCGACAGCAGCGAGGAGAAGCTCATGGTTGTACGTTGGGCACCGTAGACTCAGATCAACACAAATCTTCTGATCTCATCAGATCTGCCGAAATCTGCCTGCGGAGGATAAAACAGAACTCTGAGTCAAGAGATGGACATTTATTAAGGAGAACCACAACAAATAACAGATGAGACCTGACACCCTTGCCCTGGAACAGAGTTGGGTAGCTGCTGCTGTATTATGGGAATTATTCTCTTTTCCTGGTTCAGACACTAAGAGGAGGAGAGGACGAGGAGCTATAAGTCAATTTCTGTAAAAACATTGGGGGTTCTACTGAGTTTTCCCAGAGGAACCCATCACAGAAACATGGAGGAGGTCACTGATGACCTCTCCTTCTGAGAATGCTCGGTGCTTGGTTGTCAAACTGACCCTCAGGCTTTAGTCCTTGTCTGAAATGAAGTACACAGATCAGGGCTTTAGACTTTTCTCTGTTTTGCCTGATCTGCATGCTTGTTCCAGTTCAGAAAATACTGAAGCCAGAGGTTCAGCATTTTCAAAAGGAAAAAATAAAAATTATTACTTTAGTGGACCCGGTGCAGACAGCGATTGGTCTGAAAGACAGAGGTAAACCTCCTGCAATCTGTTCTATTTCTGAGGAATTCTAATGGCAAGACCCATGTGCTGATTTCCGGAGTCTGTACACCTGCTGTGCCCATTATGAGGGGTTCCCACCATCCCTGTGCTGCGTTCCCGGGTCTGTACACCTGCTGTGCCCATAATGAGGGGTCTCCACTATCCCTATGCTAGGTTCCCAGGTCTGTACACCTTCTGGTCTCATTATGAGGGGTTCCTACTATGTTTGTGCTGATTTTCAAAGCCTGTACACCTGCTGAGCCCATTATGAGGGGCTCCAACCATCCTTGCACTGTTGAACTGAGTTCCAGAGTCTGTACACCTGCTGGGCTCATAATGAGGGGTCCCCACCATTTCTGTGCTGAGTTCCTGGGTCTGTACACCTGCTGGGCCCATTAGGAGGGGTTCTCTCCATCTATGTGCTGAATTTTAGAGTCTATATACTTGCTGTGCCCATTATCTGTCTGTATACCTGATGTGCACATTGGTCTATTTACCTTCTGTGCCTGTTAAGAGGGGTTCCCACCATCCTTCCACTGAGTTCTGGGGTCTGTACACCTGCTGTGCCCATTATGAGGAGTTCCCACCATCCCTATGCTGAGTTCCCGGGTCTGTACACCTGCTAAACCCATTATGAGGGGTTCCCACCATCCCTATGCTGAGTTCCCAGGTCTGTACATCTGCTGTGTCCATTATGAGGGGTTCCCACCATCCCTATGCTGAGTTCCCAGGTCTGTACACCTGCTAAACCCATTATGAGGGGCTCCCACCATCCTTGCACTGAGTTCTGGGGTTCCCTCCATCTCTGTGCTGAGTTTCCAGGCCTGTACACCTGCTGTGCCCATTATGAGGGGTTCCTTCCATCCATGTGCTGAGTTCCCAGGCCTGTACACCTGCTGTGTCCATTATGAAGGGGTTCCCACCATCCCTGCTGGTTATTTTATCTGATGGGGGAATGTTGTAGGAGAAGGTGGGACACACGAAGGTGGGCAGGGACCAGACTTGTATAAAGTACTCGAAATTTCTACTTGAGTAAAAGTACAAGTGCTCGATCAAAAAGTGACTTGAGTAGAAGTGGAAGTAATTCCACATAAGTATTCAACATTTTTTTTACTTAAGTATTGCAAGTAGTTTTTTCAAAAAATTTGCTACTTAAGTACTAAAAGTAAAAAGTACCAGTAGTTTTGAAAAAAAATTTCTACTCAAGTAGTGAAAGTAGAAGTACAAGTACTGTGTTATGTAGTTATTAAAGAAAGAAGTCAAAAGTTTGAACATCATATTGTTTTTATTATTTCAAATGATTTATTCAAATGATTAACCGGTGTTTGTTAGTAGTTTCTTGATGCACTTTAAGCGCTGTAGCACCATTTATTTGTTTGTTTCATATTTTCTTTTTATTGCAAAGATTTGGTATAGCAGCTTTTATTATACACAGCCTTTATTTTCGTATGCGCTGATTTACAAATGACATTATACACATTTTTTTGAGCTTTATGCAACCTGCCATCTACTGTTCTGGCAGTGGTAATTTTTTTAAAAGTAACGAGTAACGATGCAGCACAAAAAAAAAATATCGGAGTAGAAGTATCGAAATCATCGAAAAAAATGTAGTGAAGTAAAAGTAGAAGTAGGAGAAAAAAATTCTACTCTAGGAAAGTACAGATACCGCATTTCGGTACTTAAGTACAGTACTTAAGTAGTTCTACTTCGTTACTATACATCTCTGGCAGGGACACACAAAACTGCCAGGTGAAGAGGAATCGAGTCCAGGGGACTACAGCAGGAAGATCCTACTTTGGTTAAGCCCAAGAGATAAAAAAGCCACCCCAACAAACTCCACCAATCACTGGAATATCCGTTTCGGATGGACTGACCGTTTCTGTACAATTGACACAAAAACAACAAACAATTCTATGAAATATCTAATTGATTGTCAGAGGAGGACGGATTCCATCCTGGTCACCCCCAGTAAAGCAGACACAAGGCAGATGTCATGGCTGCACGTCATTGGCGGCGTATATCCATTAATGAGCAGAGAACAGACGCATCCTTCCATAATCCCGGGAGGCGATTAGGGTGAGATCTCCGGAACAGCAGCACGTGAAATCCTCAACAACGCACCGGCTCTGCCGTAATTACATTTATCGACTGTAAGCTGATTTACGAGATGTAAAAAGGT
>NC_138778.1:11205384-11310384 GCF_965119305.1 Pelophylax lessonae | reverse complement strand
GGGCTCTAGGAACACCATCCAAAAATTGTTTTTAATCCATCTCAGCCTGGGTGGAGTAAAGAGGAGGGGGGGTCATTATTTTGGATTGAGCATTTCATGTGTGTGTAGGCAGCTTATGACAATAAGGATTGGGGCTGATAAATGTTCACCTGGGGGTGTATTAAAAAAAAAAAAGAATTCCTAAATGCATGTACATTCATTCTGTGCCGATAAGGCATAATCAAATGTTCTCTAGCTACATATTGTGCATACTGAAAGTTTTACATTGAAAGAAAACAGGGTGAATGTAGAAAATACTGCATTATGGCCACTAGATGGGGATGGAGAGCATACTCATTTCTTATGACACTCAGAGCCATCTAGTGGCCATAATACAGTATTTTTCCCTCAGAACATTGGATTGTGTCTTTTTTTGCACAGAACAAAATTCCATGTAGTTTCTATGGATGAATAGCTATGCAAATTGTTTTATAAATACTTCCCTAAAGAATGCCATACATAATGCAATTTTCTTTCCTTCAACCACAAGTTGAAGAAAAGGAAATTGCTTGATTTTCCCATCAACACAGTCAGGCTCGGTTCACATATATGCGAATCGGATGCGTTTTTACCTGCTTTCAATAGAGCCGGTTCACACATGTCCGGGAGCGGCCGCGGTCTGTTTCTACAAAGGGTCCTGTGCGATTTTGGGTCCTGTTTCGGGGGGAATTCAAGTAAAAATTTGCACCTAAATTGCACCTGAACTGCTAAACAAAACCGCACCGGACTGCAAACTGCAGCCGGAGTTGTGTGAACCCAGCCTTAGTGTCCATGGGGGAAATCCCACCCCCTGCGCTATTGTATTCTGACAGCTGGAGGTTTCCCAGCCGTCACAAGGCAATGATCACAGCCGGAAGCTGTAGCTGGCTAGGCTGGTTGTACTGAGGTTGATTGATGGATCGACTTTAGTACAACCAACCTGCCTATAGATGGATCGAAATTCGTCCAGATCCTGCTGAGCCAGATGAATGTCTATCTGTCTATTGCTGGCTTAGGTGTGATTAGTGATGTGACTTTAACGGACAACTGCGCGGTCGCGCGACGCTGTACCTAAACGAATTTGACGTCCTTCTTTTCCCACAAACAGAGCTTTCTTTTGGTGGTATTTGATCACCTGTGCGATTTTTTGATCATGCGCTATAAACAAAAAAAGACAATTTTGCAAAAATAACAATATTTTTAACATTTTTTTATATGAAATCCCCCCCCCCCCCCCCAAAAATGTAAAAATCAAATTTTTTTAACATTTTAGGCCAATTTGTTTTCTGCTACATATGTTTGGTAAAAAAAAAAATCACAATAAGTGTATTTTGATTGGTTTGCGCAAAAGTGATTGCGTTTACTAAGGGAAAGATTTTTGTCATTTTTGTTGTTTTTTTTTTTTTAACGAGTAATGGCGGCGATCTGCGATTTTTTTTTTGCGGGACTGCGACATTGCGGCGGACAGATCGGACCCTTGACTGACATTTTTTGACACTTTTGGGGGTACCAGTGACATTACTACAGTAATCAGTGCTATACATATGCACTGTTACTGTAAAAATGACACTGGCAGGGAAGGGGTTAACTTTATTAGAGAAGGAGGGGTTAAGTGTGTCCCTAGGGGCGTGCTTCTAACTGTGATTGGATGTGGCTAGTGATGTAACAGCAGAGATCTACGGTCCTACATAGCAGGACTGTATGATCTCTGCTGTTACACAGGGGAGAATGACAGGCGGCTTTGTTTACATTAGCCGCCTGCCTTTCTCCCGGGGTAACCGACGATCGCGAGTGAGCGGCGGACATCGGGTCACACGCGCGGAGGGGGCAATGAGCGAGCGGGAGCGTGCCTCCGGCGGTGCGCGCTCGCTCCCTAGAGCCTCACAGGCTAGCGATGTAGATCTACGTCACTTTGCCTGTGAGGGGCTGACTGCCGACGTAAATAGTCATTAGGCAGTCGGCAAGTGGTTAAATTGAATGTTATATAGCAGAAAGTAAAAAATATTGCTTTTTTTTTTTTTTAAATTGTCGCTCTTTTTTTGTTTATAGCGCATAATCAAAAAAACGCAGAGGTGATCAAATTCCACCAAAAGAAAGCTCTATTTGTGGGAAAAAAAAGGACATCAATTTTATTTGGGTAGAGCGTCGCAAGACGGCGCAATTGTCCGTTAAAGTAACGCAGTGCCGAATCGCAAAAAATGACCTGGTCATTAAGGGGACAAAACCTTCCGGTTCAGAAGTGGTTAACCTCGTAACTGAAAAGCCCGATTTAGTTCAGAGGCCTGGCAAAGAAAACCCCACTTAAAAAAATCCTGACACCTGATTGGCTGTAACCTTTACCCAAGCCCCCTATCCTCTTCTTCTGGTTTCCCTGCTGAAAAATCCCCATTGGTCTTCAATACTCCTGAATTTGGGACATGGAAACTCTGTTCCCCCGGTTCCAGCGCTCTGTAGCTTTAAAAGCCGGACAGCAGAGAGTCATGTGATAACCAACTGCCGATCCAAAAGCACTGTGAAAACCCTGCTGAATCTGGCTGCAATGGATTGAAAAAAAATCCACTCTTCCAGCAGTAATAATGGGCGCGACTTCCCAGCAAGAACTTCTTCTTTGTGGTCAGTCTTTCTGTCCATGGACTCCAAGCTGTGTGTCTCATTTAACCTGCAGTGAGACTGCATTTTCTGAGCCTGCAAAAAAAAAATTCTTTATGGAAGAAGAAAGTGTTGCAGCCACAGAAAGGGGAGAATGGTGACCCAGATTTGATGTCACATCATTGCATTCCTCCTCTTACAGTGAGCACTTCCGCTGCCAGCCTGATGTCACATTTCTGCTGGTGTGCACGCTCTAACTGGACTCTATACAATGCTATAGCTGATTGAAGTGATATCCTAAAACTGAAATGATTGTTTTATATGGTAAGATTCATTTTTTTTTTGCTTTCATAGGATTCGTATGTGAAGTGGCGAATAACGACGGCGCGGCGTATAGCGCCAGCGCATGCGCGGCTGTATATGATAGAGGGATTGTTGGGCCTGCAGAGCCGCTATTATTTTTCTGCATCCTGCGGTCAGGATGAAGGAAGCGGGATTGGTGCCGGGGGGGATTATAATAGGAGCCGAGGTCACCGAACAGTGGCGTAAATCACTGCGCTGCCACCGCCGCCATGACACTTATCCCAGGCCTAACACAGAAAGATTATAGACTGCCTCATTCATGAATCCATCCCTCCTCTCACAATCCAATCAACCAATCAGAACGCAGCCGTCATCGCCTGCCGTAACCTTAAACAAATCTTATTACCTCCAAATCTTGTTCTCAGTCTCTATAAAATGTAATTAAACTGGAAAGACTCCATCAGAGCCGGGACCCCGGTGGAATAAACCGCGGATATCATGTCAGAACTATCCGCAGCTTCCACCTTCCTTCCCTCCTCGGCCCTTTACAACTAAAAATATATCACTAGAGAAATAGAATGTTACCAAAAATGCAGAATCTATTCATACAAAGAGAGAGAAATCCCCGGAAATGTCCGGATAATGACTCAGAGAGGACAACACTGACCCATAACATGGGATACACACTGAGAGATAGATAGATAGATAGATAGATAGATAGATAGATAGATAGATAGATAGATAGATAGATAGATAGATAGATAGATAGATAGATAGATAGATAGATAGATAGATAGATAGATAGATAGATAGATAGATAGATAGATAGATAGATAGATAGATAGAATAGAATAAGGTTGAAAATAAAATAGGAGATAGATGGACAGATAGATAGATAGAAAGAATACAATAGAGTTGATAGATAAAATAGGAGATAGATAGATAGATAGATAGATAGATAGATATATAGATAGATAGATAGATAGATAGATAGATAGATAGAATAGAATAAGGTTGAAAATAAAATAGGAGATAGATGAACAGATAGATAGATAGAAAGAATACAATAGAGTTGATAGATAAAATAGGAGATAGATAGATAGATAGATAGATAGATAGATAGATAGATAGATAGACAGACAGACAGACAGACAGACAGACAGACAGACAGACAGACAGACAGACAGACAGACAGACAGACAGACAGACAGACAGACAGACAGACAGACAGACAGACAGACAGACAGACAGACAGACAGACAGACAGACAGACAGACAGACAGACAGACAGACAGACAGACAGACAGACAGATAGATAGATAGATAGATAGATAGATAGATAGATAGATAATAAGGTTGAAAGATTAAATAAGAGATAGATGGACAGATAGATAGATAGAAAGAATACAATAGAGTTGATAGATAAAATAGGAGATCGATAGATAGATAGATAGATAGATAGATAGATAGATAGATAGATAGATAGATAGATAGATAGATAGATAGATAGATAGATAGATAGATAGAATAAAATAGAGTTGATAGATAAAATAGGAGATAGATAGATAGATAGATAGATAGATAGATAGATAGATAGATAGATAGATAGATAGATAGATAGATAGATAGATAGATAGAATACAATAGAGTTGATAGATAAAATAGGAGATAGATAGATAGATAGATAGATAGATAGATAGATAGATAGATAGATAGATAGATAGATAGATAGATAGATAGATAGATAGATAGATAGATAGATAGATAGATAGATATGGGAGGAATAGATAGATAGATATAGCTAGATAGATAATAGATAAATATTAGAATAGATATATAGATAAATAGACAGATATAGTATATATACAGAGTTATGTACAGTACATATATGTATACTTATAGAGTTAATAGACATAGAACATTCTAGTGCTAGTATAGGGGTAGCTGTGTTAATTCTATTCACATAGATAGATAGATAGATAGATAGATAGATAGATAGATAGATAGATAGATAGATAGATAGATAGATAGATAGATAGATAGATAGATAGATAGATAGATAGAATAGAATAAGGTTGAAAGATAAAATAGGAGATAGATGGACAGATAGATAGATAGAAAGAATACAATAGAGTAGATAGATAGATAGATAGATAGATAGATAGATAGATAGATAGATAGATAGATAGATAGATAGAATAGAATAGATAAAATACAGACAGACATATCTCAGCATAGAGGGATTTCTGTTTATTTTATTTACATAATAGAAGAAAACACCAACACACATCCTATGTAATATAATATAGAGACATGACACATCCTATGTAATATAATATAGAGATATCACACACACCTAGATAGATGAGTGTAGAATATATAGATGTGATATGAGGATGAATATACAATATATATACAAAGAATGAATCTGACATAAGAACCTATGGGTAGTACAGGTAGGTCCCTGGCTCTATGCGGCAGCCCCCTATAGACATGATATTCCATGGCTGGCTCACCTGTCATTTATCTCCTGTGGTTGGGCGCTGTGCGGTCCATGGATCCGGAGGGATCGGTGGGATTGGGGGGGGGGAGGGGGTGGAGGAATGTCACTGGTGTCTTTGTGTCATTGTGTTGTGGAAGCTGCAGTGTCCTCAGATGTAATGGAAGAACAGGCTGAGCTGCTGTACTGGAGTGACAATAGACCCTCCCATGGAGGATGACAGACCCCCCTCTCCTCCATACAGGGGCTGAGCACAGCTGCTACATTCTAGCATAATGCAGCTTCTGGGAGGAAGAATGGAGGAGCTGCTACAGTACACCTCCAACCAATCAGCATCCTTCACCGCCTGCAAATACAGCCTTATATAATGGAGGCCTCACTCTATGGATAATCCATAGACACCTATAGTGATCTATACACACCATGGCATACATGGATATATGGAGAGCGGTGATGTCACTCCTATATAATATACGTATATACAGCCAGTATAATATGTATTGAACATGTCACAATGTTATAAGGTAAATATATTTGTAAGGTGCCATTGAAATTACATTTTCACCATGTCGGTAACAACCCGTGCCATCCATCCATCCATCCATCCATACAAAGAAACCAAAACAAATAAGTTAAGAAATGAAGTTCTGTGTAATAAAATGGAAGGACTCCGGGAAAAGTATTGAAGACGCAAAGTGAGATGCATGTAATACTTCGTACAAAATCCTTTGTGGTAATGACAGCTTTAAGACACAGCCTCCTGTATGGAGAATCGAGTCGCATGTAGGGTTGAGCGAACACCTAGATGTCCGTGTTCGACGGGTTCGGCCGAACTTTAAAAAAAAGTCCGGGTCCGTGTCCCGGACTTTTACCGAACTTTTCCCGGACACCGAACCCCATTGAAGTCAATGGGGACCCGAACTTTAAGGCACTAAAATGGCTCTAAAACACCAAAGGAAAGGGCTAGAGTGCTGCAAATGGCAGCAAAACGTAATTAAGAGCATGGCAAGTGCTCTGCAAACAAATGTGGATAGGGAAATAACTTAAAACAACAAAAAAAAAACAGAAAAATAAAACAATGTTCTTCTTCATCTCTGAAGGACGAGGCCCATATGGAGTAGGAGGGAGGTTGAGGTGGTGGTGGATGTGGCGGTGACATAGGCGTGCGCACAGGGTGTGCTGGGTGTGCCTGGGCACACCCTAATCACCTAGGGCACATAGCATTGCCAGTGAGGAGATGGGAAAGATCTCCCTGGGACCTGCTCTGCTCTATTTCTCCTTGCCTACAGGTACATGGCCCCGATACATTACTCTCCCTGCTGGCAAACACATGCATGTGTATTTCAACTTTGGGGTGCACACCTTAATGCAATAGGCTGCGCACACCTATGGGCGGTGTAGGTGGAAGCGGCGGTGGAGGAGGACCAGGGCCGGATTAACAGCATCATGGGCTTGGTGCTGAGGATTTTGAAGGGCCTTAAGGGCCGTGCCTTGCCATGCACCCAGAGGAGGAAGGGTGCAGCCATGCATGCCTAATTCAACATGGGATGCTGTCTCTGAAGCCCATAAACACATCCATGCATCGCCAACTGTCCCTCCTTGTCCGGCCTTCACGCTGTGTGGGGAGGTTCTGAGGGTGCTGCCTGGGGAAGCGAGCATAGAAGCCAGACTTCTGTGTTTACAAGTGACAGAAGAGCGGTAACAGTGAATATGGCCAACCCGGGGCCTATATAAAAGGTAGGGGCCTGGAGCTGCAGCTCCAATAGCCCCTACATTAATCTGGCCCTGAGGAGGAGGACGAGGTAGCCAACACTGCTTCTTTTCAAAAATTTTAAATGAGGGTACACCCCAAAAGAGTGAGAAAGAGCAAAAATGGAACAATGGGTGGGTAAGGTCGGTATCCATTGCTATTCTGCATAAGGTACGGAAAAGTCCCGTGGGATCCATGCCTGGTTCATTTTAATGAACGTGAGCTTGTCCACATTGTCTCTGGACAGGCGGCTGCGCTTGTCTGTTATAACGCCCCCAGCCGTGCTAAATACCCGTTCAGATAATACACTGGCTGCAGGGCACGCCAGCACCTCCAAGGCGTAAAGGGCAAGCTCAAGCCATGTGCCCAATTTGGAGACCCAGAAGTTGAAGGGGGCAGACCCGTCATTCACTACATGTAGGCGTGTGCACACATACTGCTCCACCATGTTGGTAAAATGCTGCCTCCTGCTAAGACGTTCCATCTGAGCTGCTGGTGCTGCTGTTTGTTGTGGCGTGCTGACAAAGCTTTTCCACATTTCGGCCATGCTAACCCTGCCTTCTGAGGTGCTGGCGGTGCCCTGGTTGCGTTGGCGACCTCCTCCTCCTCCTCCTCTGCCTTGTGCTTCCACTGTGGCCCCGCTGTCAGATGGGAATGCCAGCAGCATGGCGTCTACCAGCGTGCGCTTGTACTCGCGCATCTTGCGATCGCGCTCCAGTGAGTGAATTAAGGACGGTACGTTGTCCTTGTAACGGGGATCCAGCAGCGTGGCCACCCAGTAATCAGCACAAGTTAGAATGTGGGCAACTCGGCGGTCGTTGTGGAGACACTGCAGCATGTAATCGCTCATGTGTGCCAGGCTGCCCAGAGGCAACGAAAGGCTGTCCTCTGTGGGAGGTGTATGGTCCGTGTCCTCTGTATCCCCCCAGCCACGCACCAGTGATGGCCATGAGCTGGCCTGGGTGCCACCCTGCTGTGAACATGGTTCCATCTCCTCCTCCAGCTCCTCCTCCTCCTCATCCTCCTCATCCTCCAGAACTGTGCCCCTGCTGGACAATTGCGTCCCTGGCGTTTGCGTGTGCAGGAACCCACCCTCGGAGCCCCTTGCGAATGACTGCCCTGAAAGCCTTGGAAATGTTACCTCTTCATCCTCCTCCTCCTCCTCATCCTGTGCCACATCCTCTTCCATCATCGCCCGAATTGTTTTTTCAAGGAGGCATAGAAGTGGGATAGTTAAGCTGAGAACGGCGTCATTGCCACTGGCCATGTTGGTGGAGTACTCAAAACAGCGCAACAAGGCACACAGGTCTCGCATGGAGGCCCAGTTAAATTAAATAGCGGAATAGAAAATATGATCCAAAAAAAGTGTATGTATATCACACGTACACAACCACACTGGGCCCCAATTACTATTGTTTGTACCCCTAAAAGGCTAGATGAGGAGTAGGGGGAGTATGGAACAGGCAGCACCCTCAAACCTTCAGAAGTATGAGATGAACCCCAACAACTTGGAAAGGTGGATCTCTCTCACACGTACCGACACAGACTATCCCGCAATTCAATTGATCCTCAAAGGTTTTTATTGAATAGCGGAATAGGAAATATGATCAAAAAAAGTGTATGTATCTCGCACATACACAACCACACTAGGCCCCAATTACTATTGTTTGTACCCCTAAAAGGCTAGATGAGGAGTAGGGGGGGTATGGAACAGGCAGCACCCTCAAACCTTCAGAAGTATGAGATGAACCCCAACAACTTGGAAAGGTGGATCTCTCTCACACGTACCGACACAGACTATCCCCCAATTTAACTGATCCCCAAAGGTTTTTGATTAAATAGCGGAATAGAAAATATGATCCAAAAAAAGTGTATGTATATCACACGTACACAACCACACTAGGCCCCAATTACTATTGTTTGTACCCCTAAAAGGCTAGATGAGGAGTAGGGGGGGTATGGAACAGGCAGCACCCTCAAACCTTCAGAAGTATGAGATGAACCCCAACAACTTGGAAAGGTGGATCTCTCTCACACGTACCGACACAGACTATCCCCCAATTTAACTGATCCCCAAAGGTTTTCGATTAAATAGCGGAATAGAAAATATGATCCCAAAAAAGTGTATGTATATCACACGTACACAACCACACTAGGCCCCAATTACTATTGTTTGTACCCCTAAAAGGCTAGATGAGGAGTAGGGGGAGTATGGAACAGGCAGCACCCTCAAACCTTCAGAAGTATGAGATGAACCCCAACAACTTGGAAAGGTGGATCTCTCTCACACGTACCAACACAGACTATCCCCCAATTTAACTGATCCCCAAAGGTTTTTGATTAAATAGCGGAATAGAAAATATGATCCCAAAAAAGTGTATGTATATCACACGTACACAACCACACTAGGCCCCAATTACTATTGTTTGTACCCCTAAAAGGCTAGATGAGGAGTAGGGGGAGTATGGAACAGGCAGCACCCTCAAACCTTCAGAAGTATGAGATTGTGTTCACTGTACCCCACAAAGATTGAGTTCACTGCACCCCACAATGATTGTGTTCACTGCACCCCACAAAGATTGTGTTCACTGCACCTCACAAAGATTGTGTTCACTGTACCCCCCAAAGATTGTGTTCACTGCACCCCACAAAGATTCTGTTCACTGTACCCCACAAAGATTGTGTTCACTGCACCCCAAAAAGATTGTGTTCACTGCACCCCAAAAAGGATGTTGTTCACTGCACCCCAAAAAGGATGTTGTTCACTCCACCCCAAAAAGATTGTGTTCACTGCACCCCACAAAGATTGTGTTCACTGCACCCCAAAAAGATTGTGTTCACTGCACCCCAAAAATGATTTTGTTCACTGCACCCCAAAAAGGATTTTGTTCACTGCACCCCAAAAAGGATGTTGTTCACTCCACCCCAAAAAGATTGTGTTCACTGCACCCCACAAAGGATTTTGTTCACTGCACCCCAAAAAGATTGTGTTCACTGCACCCCAAAAAGGATGTTGTTCACTGCACCCCAAAAAGGATTTTGTTCACTGCACCCCAAAAAGATTGTGTTCACTGCACCCCACAAAGGATTTTGTTCACTGCACCCCACAAAGATTGTGTTCACTGCACACCAAAAAGGATTGTGTTCACTGCACCCCAAAAAGATTTTGTTCACTGCACCCCAAAAAGATTGTGTTCACTGCAGCCCAAAAAGATTGTGTTCACTGCAGCCCAAAAAGATTGTGTTCACTGCAGCCCAAAAAGATTGTGTTCACTGCAGCTCTCACACAGAAAAATGGATGTGGATCACTGACACCTGCCTATCTCCAATCCCACACCACACAGCAATATCGATTGTAGTTTGTAGAACACAGTTTCCCTAAAATTCAGCAGACTCTGTCCCTAACAGGATTGAGAAGAGATCGTAGATCAGGATTGAGTGCAGATTCACCCCACCCCCCACACAGCAATATCGATTGTAGTTTGTAGAAGACACTGACCCTATAATTCAGCAGACTCTATCCCTAAAATGCCTACAACTCGCCCTGCCTAAACACTCCGACCTGTCCCTCAATTCTATCCGGACACAAATGGTTTTTTCCTGCCTATCTTTCCCTAATCAGCAGCCAGCACGTTGATGTGTGCTCTGTCCCTGAATCTAAGCAGCATAATGACGCCGCTGCGGCTGCCTCGAACTTATAAAGACTTGGTCACATGCTTCAGACGGCCAATCACAGCTACTGAGACATTTGCAGGCATGGCTGGGATGGCTTAAGGCACACCAGTTAAACGATTGTTGATTGGCTGTTGAAAGCCCGCCATGAAAAGAGCGCCAAAGCATGCAAAACCCGGAAATAAAACGACCGAACACGGATTTTTACCCGAACATACAGTAAAGTGTCCGTGTCCGTGTTCGGGTACAAAAAATCCAATTATTCGGTACGAACACGAATAATACAGTCCGTGTTCGCTCAACACTAGACTCGCATGCGTTGCTCAGTGTCATTTTGGCCAATTCTTCCGCAGTCTTCCAATCCTGAAGGTTCCGTGGGTCTCTTCTATAAACTCTGATCTTAAGGCTGGGCTCACACGTATGCGATGCGGGGATCAGCGCGATTCCTGTGCGGGTTCCTGCATCGCATGTCTCTCGCAGTTAATGACACCCCCAGATCGGTTCGCAGATTGCAGTGCGAACTGTGAAATGGTGCAGGAATTGGATTGCATTGGTGTGAACACCCATGCGATCCAAATCCACTGTGGACCAGAAAAAAGGTCTGAATGGGATGCAAATTCAGCCATACAATCCGTATGGCTGATTTCACATCGCAATGGCATCGCATGTGATCTGCACAGCAATGCGGTGCAAATCACATGCAGCACCCTCCTAGGTAGGTGCTAGTGAGGACATGGCTTGGTTTGGTGGGGGGCGAGTGTAGCACCCTCCTAGGTAGGTGCTAGTGAGGACATGGCTCGGTTTGGTGGGGGGTGAGTGTAGCACCCTCCTAGGTAGGTGCTAGAGAGAGAGAGATTATAGTTTTTGGCTCTGTCTGCCTATCAGAGGAGCAGCAGGGAAATCTATATTGCTTTCTGCCTACCAGAGAGCAGGATCTGTGAGTTAGGTCTGCTCAGTGTGCTCAGTGTGTGACTCATTGGGTCTAGATAGTGTTTCACACTGGTCCAATATGGAGGCATGTTGGACAGTGGGAGGAAACCTGCCCAATGGATACATGGGCTTTGATACAGTCCCAGTGATTGGCAGAGACAGGCTGTCTCTGTGCATTATGGGATACTGTATAAAAGCCAGGAGCACATGAGATGCGGGGTCTTTGGCTGGTGAGCAGAGTCCCGGAGGGAGGGTGGCCACTGACTCCTCCTCTGTAGCAGTGGCACACGGTCACAGGCAGTCGGCCTTGGGACCAGGAGATCTGACTGGAGGGGTACAGACACTAGAGACCCTCGAAAAACAATATCGCCAGTAAAGGGGATCGTGTCTAGGGGACTGACCTGAGGGGGGCCACCCCAGTGTAGGATAGTCAGAGGACAGGTGCCAGTCTGTGGATACTAGGCAGGTATCCTGAAGATAATCTATCCAACTAAGTCATCTAAACAGAGACTTGACCTAAATTCATCTAGTGGCAAAGTGAATCTGCAGCCTGTCTGCATTTCAAGACAGGAGTCCTCGTCCATTGTGAATAGTTTAATTTGGAGTATCCCACTCTTCCCTTCTTCCATCCCTAGTTAAAATCAACACCAAAACAACTACATACCCCTGGACTGATCATTGACAGAGCCAAAGAAGTAAAGTGTTAATCTGTGAATGTTGGTGTTGCTAACGGTAACCCAGGGGGCCCCAAGAGTGTGTTATCAAGCAGTCCTCAAGGGGGCAGTGCTACTGGTATGGACTGGGTAATGTGTTAGGATCTATACTGGTATGGACTGAGTAATGTGTTAGGATCTATACTGGTATGGACTGGGTAATGTGTTAGGATCTATACTGGTATGGACTGAGTAATGTGTTAGGATCTATACTGGTATGGACTGGGTAATGTGTTAGGATCTATACTGGTATGGACTGAGTAATGTGTTAGGATCTATACTGGTATGGACTGGGTAATGTGTTAGGACCTATACTGGTATGGACTGAGTAATGTGTTAGGATCTATACTGGTATGGACTGGGTAATGTGTTAGGATCTATACTGGCATGGACTGGGTAATGTGTTAGGATCTATACTGGTATGGACTGAGTAATGTGTTAGGATCTATACTGGTATGGACTGGGTAATGTGTTAGGATCTATACTGCTATGGACTTGGTAATGTGTTAGGATCTATACTGGTATGGACTGGGTAATGTGTTAGGATCTATACTGGTATGGACTGAGTAATGTGTTAGGATCTATACTGGTATGGACTGGGTAATGTGTTAGGATCTATACTGGTATGGAATGGGTAATGTGTTAGGATCTATACTTGTAAGGACTGGGTAATGTGTTAGGATCTATACTGGTATGGACTGGGTAATGTGTTAGGATCTATATTGGTATGGACTGGGTAATGTGTTAGGATCTATACTGGTATGGACTGGGTAATGTGTCCATACCACCCTCTGTAGGGTGATAGTTTTAGTTTCCATCAAACAATGTGGCATCCTTTCCGTCCTAACACATTACCCAGTCCATACCAGTATAGATCCTAACACATTACTCAGTCCATACCAGTATAGATCCTAACACATTACCCAATCCATACCAGTATAGATCCTAACACATTACCCAGTCCATACCATTATAGATCCTAACACATTACCCAGTACATACCAGTAAAGATCCTAACACATTACCCAGTCTATACCAGTATAGATCCTAACACATTACTCAGTCCATACCAGTATAGATCCTAACACATTACCCAGTCCATACCAGTATAGATCCTAACATTACCCAGTCCATACCAGTATAGATCCTAACACATTACCCAGTCTTACCAGTATAGATCCTAACACATTACCCAGTCAACATCAGCATAGATCCTAACACATTACCCAGTCCACACCAGTATAGATCCTAGCACATTACCCAGTCCACACCAGTATAGATCCTAACACATTACCCAGTCCATACCAGTATAGATCCTAACACATTACCCAGTCCATACCAGTATAGATCCTAACACATTACCCAGTCCATACCAGTATAGATCCTAACACATTACCCAGTCCATACCAGTATAGATCCTAACACATTACCCAGTCCATACCAGTATAGATCCTAACACATTATCCAGTCCATACCAGTATAGATCCTAATAAATCCAGTAAGATAACCGCCCTAATGAGAAAAAAGAAAGCTGCAACTTCAAGTGTGACAACACCCCAAATACAGTATACAAAACAAAAGTCGCGCTAAATAAGTGAAAAAAGACCAAATAATAAAAAAAAGTCCAAAAAAAATGTTCATGAATTCTTAAGTGCAAAAACGGTTGAAATAATGGCACACAGGAATCCACGTCTGATAGGTGATCTGCTTACCAGAGATGAAAAAGTAAATGATACGTAGCTCAATCCTCCTTATTTCAGTCAAGAAATGCAGAATCCAATCCAGATGTGAGCGAGGTAATATGACGGCAGAAATCACTCAAATGAAAAAGAAAGGAACGCCATAGCATAAAACCACAAAAATATGGAAAATAAATAATGCTCTAGGATGGTGACCCAACCACTCCAAAGTGAAATAAAATAAATAAATAAATAAATGAAAAATGTGAAACACCTCAGTGATACAGAGGAGGGATAGGAGTAAATACTTCTTACCAGAAGTAAGAAGAGAAGTGCATGTATTAGCCCCGGTTCACACTAGGGCGACCTGTGAGGCGACCTGGTCGCCTCACAGGTCGCCGCAGGTCGCCTCCCATAGGGAAGCTACGGACCCGTTCTAATAGGAGCGACACAAGTCGCTCCGACCTAGAAAAAGGGTCCGGAGCTTCTTTGGGGCGACCAGGAGGCGACCGCCATAGACTTCAATGTTATGAAGTCTGTGGCGGCCGCTCCGAGGTCGCGGCGCGCTGCTCGCACCGCGATCTCGGAGGTCGCCCCTGAAAGTAGCGTAGCGCCAGTGTGAACCGGCGCTCAGCCTCCAATAGGTACAGAAAAAGAGAAGGCACACAGTGGGGATCCTCATCCAATGGATAATACAGGAGAGAGGGAGATGCACCCCGATAGCACCTGCACCCGGTAGAAACGAATCCTTACCAAACCTCAGTAGGGAGATCGCTTGAAATTGGATAATGTATGTTGATTGGTCATTCAAAAAAGACCCAACGATCAAAACAGACTCTCCACATGTATGGCATTCATGGGTAATAAACTTTAGGTTCAAAAGACAGGACTTGCCCAGTATGCAGAGTATAGATCCTAACACATTACCCAGTCTACATCAGCATAGATCCTAACACATTACCCAGTCTACACCAGTATAGATCCTAACACATTACCCAGTGCACATCAGAATAGATCCTAACACATTACCCAGTCCATACCAGTATAGATCCTAACACATTACCCAGTCCATACCAGTATAGATCCTAACATATTACCCAGTCCATACCAGTATAGATCCTAACACATTACCCAGTCCCTACCAGTATAGATCCTAACATATTACCCATTCAATTCCAGCATAGATCCTAACACATTACCCAGTCCATACCAGTATAGATCCTAACACATTACCCAGTCCATACCAGTATAGATCCTAACACATTACCCAGTCCATACCAGTATAGATCCTAACATATTACCCAGTCCATACCAGTATAGATCCTAACACATTACCCAGTCCCTACCAGTATAGATCCTAACATATTACCCATTCAATTCCAGCATAGATCCTAACACATTACCCAGTCCACACCAGTATAGATCCTAACACATTACCCAGTCCATACCAGTATAGATCCTAACACATTACCCAGTCCATACCAGTATAGATCCTAACACATTACCCAGTCCATACCAGTATAGATCCTAACACATTACCCAGTCCATACCAGTATAGATCCTAACATATTACCCAGTCCATACCAGTATAGATCCTAACACATTACCCAGTCCCTACCAGTATAGATCCTAACATATTACCCATTCAATTCCAGCATAGATCCTAACACATTACCCAGTCCACACCAGTATAGATCCTAACACATTACCCAGTCCATACCAGTATAGATCCTAACACATTACCCAGTCCATACCAGTATAGATCCTAACACATTACCCAGTCCATACCAGTATAGATCCTAACACATTACCCAGTCCACATCAGAATAGATCCTAACACATTACCCAGTCCATACCAGTATAGATCCTAACACATTACCCAGTCCATACCAGTATAGATCCTAACACATTACCCAGTCCACATCAGAATAGATCCTAACACATTACCCAGTCCATACCAGTATAGATCCTAACAGATTACCCAGTCCATACCAGTATAGATCCTAACATATTACCCATTCAATTCCAGCATAGATCCTAACACATTACCCAGTCCACACCAGTATAGATCCTAACTAATTACCCAGTCCATACCAGTATAGATAAGATCCTAACACATTACCCAGTCCACACCAGTATAGATCCTAATACATTACCCAGTCCATACCAGTATAGATCCTAATACATTACCCAGTCCATACCAGTATAGATCCTAACACATTACCCAGTCCATACCAGTATAGATCCTAACACATTACCCAGTCCATACCAGTATAAATCCTAACACATTACCCAGTCCATACCAGTATAGATCCTAACACATTACCCAAACCATACCAGTATAGATCCTAATACATTACCCAGTCCATACCAGTATAGATCCTAAAACATTACCCATTCCATACCAGTATAGATCCTAACACATTACCCAGTCCATACCAGTATAGATCCTAACACATTACCCAGTCCATACCAGTATAGATATCCAGCATGAGATGTTTCCCCATTGAGATCTGATGTCTTTTCAAAGTGTTCCTTCATTTTTTGAGCAGTGTATAACGATTAGCTTGAATATGTTTTGGTAAATACCTGAAGAAAACTAAAATTGTGCCTATGTCCAAATATATAGTATAAGGAGTCGGACCTAACTATATATAGACTGTAGGAGCAAATCAACACAAACAAGGGGAGAGCATGCAAACTCCATGCAGACGCTGTGATCAGCATTAACTGAATCCAGGACCTGGGCGCTGCAAATGAATATTTCTCATCATGCAGCCATTATTCTGTCATCCTTTGTTCCCGTTTTCCGATCTCCGCCTCCGTTGTTACATTCTAAATACAGGATGCGAGGAAAACGATTGGACGGCGGAGACGTTTGTGGAAGTGTACAGAACATTCTGAATAGCGATATTCCCGCGGAGTGCTCCTCCACATTCTGTACTGAAGTCTATTTCTGGGACACGTGGGCGGCCTTAAATAAAGAGTTTAAACTTACAACGATATGAAAATAATGATGACGAAGACGGAGCAAATATAGATTTTCCCATCACAATTTCTAAACAATCAGCCGGGATCGGGGTTTGCAGGCGCCTTTCTTGAGTGCTTGAAAGTAAAGTGGAAAGGGGGGGGGGGGGTTGGGGGTGATTGTTCTGGGGCCCGAAATGGAAGGACCCAACTAGAATGAGCTATAGCTCTGGTTCCCACCAGTGCGACGTGCCATGCGATTTGACAGTTCAAACTTGCATGACAAGTTGAACCCTATTTGCCGCAATGGAACCGTTCAAATCAATGCATCTGAAGTCGCGGCAACTTTGAAAAAGGTCCCTGCACTACTTCTCTGCGATTTCATTGCGACTTGCTTTGACTTTTAAATGAAGTCACAAGCCACAATGAAATCGCACATGATAATCGTGCTGATGTAATGCAATTTTAAAGCCGCACTGGTGTAAATCAAGGCTAAGAGTTGCTGTTGTGAGAATGAATTATTCCACAGTACAAGCAGCTACAGCAGTGATTCCTAAATTCTGGGTCTGGATCTACATTGGGAGGAGTTTGGGATGGGTCACCACCGGACATTGTTTTCCAAGTGCCAAATCAGAAGATCATTAGCAAGGGGCAATAATGGGGATCCTAAATCTGACCTCCAGCCTTCCCTTCAGTCTTGTACAGTTGTACTGGCTCCTCCCCTCCACTGAAAAATATTTCTCTGATTTCACTGCACACTGTGAGCTTCTCACAATGTGTATTAGAAGTCAGACAGAGCCCGCCTTGTTTCCTGGCTGGAAGACATCAAGCATCATCTAGCCCAGTGGTCTCCAAACTGCGACTCAAGGGCCTGATGAAGCACTATTCCTCTCACTGACACCAATGATGGGGCACTATTCATCCCACTGACACCAATGATGGGGTACTATTCCTCCCACTGACACCAATGATGGGGTATTATTCCTCCCACTGACACCAATGATGGGGTACTATTCCTCTCACTGACACCAATGATGGGCCACTATTCATCCCACTGACACCAATGATGGGGCACTATTCCTCCCACTGACACCAATGATGGGGCACTATTCCTTCTACTGGCACCAATGAAGGGACACTATTCCACTGACACCAATGATGGGGCACTATTCCTCCCACTGACACCAATGATGGGGCACTATTCCTCCCACTGACACCAATGATGGGGTACTATTCCTCTCACTGACACCAATGATGGGGTACTATTCCTTCCACTGACACCAATAATGGAGCACTATTTCTCCCACTGACACCATTGATGGGGCACTATTCCTTCCACTGACACCAATGATGGGGCACTATTCCTTCTACTGGCACCAATGAAGGGACACTATTCCACTGACACCAATGATGGGGCACTATTCCTTCCACTGACACCAATGATGGGGTACTATTTCTTCCACTGACACCAATGATGGGGCACTATTCCTTCCACTGACACCAATGATGGGGCACTGACATCTCCTGTATCATGTACACAGCCTCTGCATCTCCTGTACAAAGCCTGCAGCCTTTGCATCTTCTGTACCATGCCCCTAGCCTCTGCATCTCCTGCAACATGTCTGCAGCCCCTGCATCTCCTGTATCATGCCCACAGCCCCTGCATCTTCTGTTCCAATGCCTGCAACACCTCTGACATCCCCTGTACCATATCCACAGCCTCTGACATCTCCTGTACTATACCCGCTACCTCCTGTACCCTGTCCACAGCCTCTGCATCTCCTGTACCATGTCTACAGCCTCTGCATATCCTGTACCATGCCTGCACATCCTTTGTATCTCCTGTACCATACCTGCAGCCTCTGACATCTCCTGTACCATACCCGTAGCCCCTGCATCTCCTGTACCATACCCGCAGCCCCTGCATCTCCTGTACCATACCTGCAGCCTCTGACATCTCCTGTACCATATCCGCAGCCTTTGCATCTCCTGTACCATATCCACGGCCCCCTGCATCTCCTGTACCATACCTGCAGCCCCTGCAACTCCTGTACCATACCCGTAGCCCCTGCATCTCCTGTACCATGTCTGCAGCCCCTGCATCTCCTGTACCATACCCGCAGCCCCTGCATCTCCTGTACCATGCCTGCAGCCCCTGCATCTCCTGTGCCATGCCTGCACAGCCTCTGCATCTCCTGTACCATGTCTGCAGCCTCTGACATCTCCTGTACCATGTCTGCAGCCTCTGACATCTCCTGTACCATGTCTGCAGCCTCTGACATGTCCTCCTGTACCACGCCTACACAGCCTATGACCACCTCCCTTACCATGTCCGCACTATTACCACTTTTAACCGGATTTTGCTCTTATATATATATATATAAAGCCCTATATGCTTTCATATCTGTCTTATCTATATATAATACACTCTTCAAATGTGCTTTAAAATGCATGGTTTTCCCTTTTATGAACAAGAAAATAATGACGTCATGCTGTTGGGCCGGTATAATAATGCTATGGGGCTGTTATGAAATTATTTCCAGGGCTGAATTTTATTCCCAGTCCGGCCCTGAATGTAACCAATAACAAAGTCATAGCTGAATACAGCGGCATCTCATAAAATTAGAATATCATCAAAAGTTAATTTATTTCAGTAATTCAATTCGAGAAGTGAAACTCGTATATTTCATACAGAGGTGTTACACACAGAGTGATAGATTTCAAGCATTTCTTTCTTTTAATTTTGATGATTATGGCTTACAGTGAGTGAAACCCCAAAATTCAGTATCTCCGAAAATTAGAATATTACATAAGACCGATTAAAAAAAAGGATATTTAATACAGAAATGTTGGCTTAGTGAAAAGTCTGTCCATGTACAGTATAGGATGCACTCAATACTTGGTTGGGGTTTCTTTTGCATGAATTACTGCATCAATGCGGTGTGGCATGGAGGCGATCAGCCTGTGGCACTTCTGAGGTGTTATGGAAGCCCAGGTTGCTTTGATAGCGGCCTTCAGCTCATCTGCATTGTTGGGTCTGGTGTCTCTCATCTTCCTCTTCACAATATCCCACAGATTCTCTATGGGGTTTAGGTCAGGCGAGTTTGCTGGCCAACCAAGCACAGTGATCCCATGATCATGTGACCAGGTATTGGTAGTTTTGGCAGTGTGGGCGGTGCCAAGTCCTGCTGGAAAATGAAATCAGCATCTCCATAAAGCTGGTCAGCAGAGGGAAGCATGGAGTGCTCTAGAATTTCCTGGTAGAGGGCTGCCCTGACCTTGGACTTGATAAAACCCAGTGGACCAACACCAGCAGATGACATCATGTTTGGGGGAGTACCCATTAGGCATGTAATGAACTGTACAGCACTTAGTTTGGGCCCTCTGGTGCCTCTTTGTTTTCTCAACACTATGATAGTTTGACAAACAATTACCCCACCATGCAACACTGTACTTTAGTGGATTTTTTTTTACTATTTACCACAGACATATGTAGCTTTCTTTTTGGTTTGTAATAACTACTTTTTAACATTTTACTATGTACGTTCTGCTCACAGCATTGTGACTGCACTTTACTGCTCTTCTTTGTAAGGTGTAACCTGAAAATTCAGGATGCGATTAGTATAACATAGTGATAGCGTCTACAAACTATGGTGTATATACTGGAATTTTTATTCATTTTTTTTTAATACTAGTAATTAGAGGTGCATCGAATTGAAATATTGGTACCGAAACTGAAACCAAAACCGAAAATTCAGGATGTAAGTTAAATGAAGATGACCAGATTTTTAAAATGAAATCCGGGGACATATTTTGTTTTATTTTTTTATTGGCAAATGGCACAGGACTGCATAATACACAGAGTGCTGGGCACAGGACTACATAATACACAGAGCACTGGGCACAGGACTCCATAAAACAGAGCACTGGGCACAGGACTGCATAAAACACAGAGCACTGGGCACAGGACTGCATAAAACACAGAGCACTGGGCACAGGGCTGCATAATACACAGAGCGCTGGGCATAGGACTGCATAATACACAGAGCGCTGGGCATAGGACTGCATAATACACAGAGCGCTGGGCATAGGACTGCATAATACACAGAGCGCTGGGCACAAGACTGCATAATACACAGAGCGCTGGGCACTGGACTGCATAATATACAGAGCGCTGAGCACAGGACTGCATAATACACAGAGCACTGGGCACAGGACTGCATAATACACAGAGCACTTGGCACAGGACTGCATAATACACAGAGTGCTGGGCACAGGACTGCATAATACACAGAGCACTGGACACAGGACTACATAATACACAGAGCGCTGGACACAGGACCGCATAATACACAGAACACTGGGCACAGGACTGCATAAAACACAGAGCACTGGGCACAGGACTATATAATACACAGAGCGCTGGGCACAGGACTGCATAATACACAGAGCACTGGGCACAGCACTGCATAATACACAGAGCGCTGGGTACAGGACTGCATAATACACAGAGCACTGGGCACAGGACTGCATAATACACAAAGCGCTGGGCACAGGACTGCATAATACACAGAGCGCTGGGCACAGGACTGCATAATACACAGAGCACTGGGCACAGGACTGCATAATACACAGAGTGCTGGGCACAGGACTGCATAATACACAGAGTGCTGGGCACAGGACTGCATAATACACAGAGTGCTGGGCACAGGACTGCATAATACACAGAGTGCTGGGTACAGGACAGCATAATACATAGAGTGCTGGACACAGGACTGCATAATACACAGAGTGCTGGGCACAGGACTGCATAATACACAGAGTGCTGGGTACAGGACTACATAATACACAGAGCACTGGGCACAGGACCGCATAATACACAGAGTGCTGGGAACAGGACTGCATAATACACAGAGCGCTGGGCACAGGACTACATAATACACAGAGCGCTGGGCACAGGACTGCATAATACACAGAGCGCTGGGCACAGGACTGCATAATACACAGAGCGCTGGGCACAGGACTGCATAATACACAGAGCGCTGGGCACAGGACTACATAATACACAGAGCGCTGGACACAGGACTGCATAATACACAGAGCGCTGGACACAGGACTGCATAATACAAAGAGCACTGGGCACAGGACTACATAATACACAGAGCACTGGGCACAGGACTATATAATATACAGAGCGCTGAGCACAGGACTGCATAATACACAGAGCGCTGGGCACAGGACTGCATAATACACAGAGCACTGGGCACAGGACTGCATAATACACAGAGTGCTGGGCACAGGACTGCATAATACACAGAGTGCTGGGCACAGGACTGCATAATACACAGAGTGCTGGGCACAGGACTGCATAATACACAGAGTGCTGGGTACAGGACAGCATAATACATAGAGTGCTGGACACAGGACTGCATAATACACAGAGCGCTGAGCACAGGACTACATAATACACAGAGCGCTGGGCACAGGACTGCATAATACACAGAGCACTGGGCACAGGACTGCATAATACACAGAGTGCTGGGCACAGGACTTCATAATACACAGAGTGCTGGGTACAGGACTACATAATACACAGAGCACTGGGCACAGGACTGCATAATACACAGAGTGCTGGGCACAGGACTGCATAATACACAGAGCGCTGGGCACAGGACTACATAATACACAGAGCGCTGGGCACAGGACTGCATAATACACAGAGCGCTGGGCACAGGACTGCATAATACACAGAGTGCTGGGCACAGGACTGCATAATACACAGAGCGCTGGGCACAGGACTACATAATACACAGAGCGCTGGACACAGGACTGCATAATACACAGAGCGCTGGACACAGGACTGCATAATACAAAGAGCACTGGGCACAGGACTACATAATACACAGAGCACTGGGCACAGGACTATATAATATACAGAGCGCTGAGCACAGGACTGCATAATACACAGAGCGCTGGGCACAGGACTGCATAATACACAGAGCGCTGGGCACAGGACTGCATAATACACAGAGGGCTGGGCACAGGACTGCATAATACACAGAGCGCTGGGCACAGGACTACATAATACACAGAGCGCTGGGCACAGGACTACATAATATACAGGAGGGTGTTAGGCAGAGAGTGCAGGGTTCAGAGGTTTGCTATGCACAGAGGACACTTCTGCCCCCACATCCATAGCACATCTCTGCACCCTTCTCTCACAGATTATCTCTGCAGCCACCTCTTAGCCCTTCCCCCACAACAGCTAAACTCTCCATCTCTCCATGCAGCTGCATCAGCTCTGACCCCCCGATCTACTCATCTCACGTTCTTAGCCCTCTACACGGTCAATTTTTGGCTCTGCCTCTCCTCTACTGAACAGCAGCAGTGAGATCGTCCAGCAGGGGGCGTCTGCATCTGAGCCACCGAACCGTTTCTCAGGCTGCATGGGATGTCTATCTTTATCCGGCCCTGAATCCGGGGACAAAACTCGGAACAGACTTGGACCGGGGACAGTGTCCTCGATCCGGGGACTGTCCCCAGTAAAGGGGGACGTCTGGTCACCCTACTTTGCATAAAATCGAATTTAACCACTTCAGCTCCAGAAGGTTTTACCCCCTTCATCACCAGGCCAGTTTTTGCTATTCAGCACTGCGCTACTTTAACTGACAATTGCGCGGTCATGCAACATGTACCCCAATTCAATTTATATCATTTTTTAACACAAATAGTCCTTTCTTTTGGTGGTATTTGATCACCACTGGGTTTTTTTTTTTGCGATATAAACAAAAAGAAAAAAAACAAACATTTTGACAACAATGAAGCAAGGGGAGGGAAAGTGGGACTTTAAATGAGACTCCTGACCAAAAGAGTCTCCATCCCTAATTTGGTTAACACAAGATAAAAGCAATGTGGGACTTTAAATGAGGTGTGTCCAGCTGTAAAATTAAATTATAAATATATGGTAGAAAGAACCAGATAGGTAGAGATAAAGTAAATCATTTATTAAAAAGTCTATGGACCAAATATAGGTAGAACCAAAGTATTCACTATACACATGCATCCCATGGTAGTGGGAATTACATAAATGAAATACATATGGGTATAAGTGATCTAAAGACAATAATAATGGTAATCAGATAATACAATTAGACTTAATACATTCTGGTATATGGTAGAACTCGTAAAAGGGTCAAGAAATAAAGATACATAATAAACATTGTAATTGATGGATTGCCTGTAGATAACTCAACGCGTTTCGTGAACACAATTCACTTCGTCAGGAGTAGGCAGTAAAAGTAAGTACAGTTCAAAAATCTGAAAAAATAAATACATAAGGTAAATAACAATATATGTCCAGTGAGCAGGTAGACCTGAGGCACCTGACAGTGATGTAACTTACAATGCGATATCAGTTTGAGTTTTCAAGGGGTAACCAGATTGTTCGGGAATATGTCCAACCCGGGAGCTGAGGGAGCGAAACCCCCGTGCATCGTGCAGGTGTATATAATATAGAGTGTAGAAGGCGGCTCTCAAACATGGGGGGATCCCAGAACTTAACCATAGTAATTGGGTATGTCTGTAAGAATATGAACGCTAAATGGGTAAATGTTATAGGCAAAGTATGCATGATAATATGGGGATACATATGGTAGAAACCCCAGGAGAGCCTAAGCCACGAAAAAGTGAAATAAGGTATAATGTAGTGATTATAGCCGTGCCAAACATATCAAGGGTAGGTGAGACTAGGAAATAGCCAATTGAATATAGCCATAGTGAACAGACAAGAGACTGTGAGATCGTGTGAAACCAACCAGGATAGTGAAAGGGAAAAAAGGAATGACCCGTGGACTAAGATTGTGATTGGTGAGAACGATATCTGAAATAGGTAATTACAATGAGACTAAGAGTGGGTGGCAATTTGCCATGAAAAGGATGAGAAGAATACGATGGAGTAAAGTAAAGAGTGAAACAGCCGAAGATGTGCTCACCTGCATAGATCCACAGCGAGAATCGCACCCAGCGTCACACTAATGCTCAAACGTTGGGAAGCCGCCGGGCCAACTAGTGAGCCGGGCGGACACTCTCCCTTATGAGCATGGTTGGAAAACACGTGACAGGACGTCGGCGTCAATACTGACGTAACGTCCCGCACGGAGATGTGTGGCGCCGATGCGCTGCGGCCGCCAGCCACCCCCACGCCGTCAACCCCGCCCACCGGAGTGGGAGGAGGAAGAGGAGGAGGGGGGGAGGAAAACGGGCGGAGCGCATCGCAGCTCCCGGGAAAGGACAGAGCCACGAATCTAACCGTGACCCCACTGGTAATATGAAAAATAGAAATAGGACATATATTGCAAAAGACCTTAGGAGGAAAAATGGATAAATATAACTTATAGCAAAGTCATATTAAAGATGTAAAAAATCAACGGCAATGCAAAATAAGAATAGTAATAAAAAGCTGGTGAATCACACCTCCATCCCTAATTTGATACATGAAGCAAGGGGAGGGAAAGTGGGACTTTAAATGAGACTCCTGACCAAAAGAGTCTCCATCCCTAATTTGGTTAAAAACTCAAACTGATATCGCATTGTAAGTTACATCACTGTCAGGTGCCTCAGGTCTACCTGCTCACTGGACATATATTGTTATTTACCTTATGTATTTCTTTTTTCAGATTTTTGAACTGTACTTACTTTTACTGCCTACTCCTGACGAAGTGAATTGTGTTCACGAAACGCGTTGAGTTATCTACAGGCAATCCATCAATTACAATGTTTATTATGTATCTTTATTTCTTGACCCTTTTACGAGTTCTACCATATACCAGAATGTATTAAGTCTAATTGTATTATCTGATTACCATTATTATTGTCTTTAGATCACTTATACCCATATGTATTTCATTTATGTAATTCCCACTACCATGGGATGCATGTGTATAGTGAATACTTTGGTTCTACCTATATTTGGTCCATAGACTTTTTAATAGATGATTTACTTTATCTCTACCTATCTGGTTCTTTCTACCATATATTTATAATTTAATTTTACAGCTGGACACACCTCATTTAAAGTCCCACATTGCTTTTATCTTGTGTTATTTTGACAACAATACTTTTTACTTTCTGCTATAATGCATATCTAATACATTTTTTGTTTTAAAAATCAGATTTCTTTAGAAATCTAGACCAATTTGTATTCTGTTACATCTTTTTAGTAAAAAAAAAAATCCCAATAAGTGTATATTAATTAGTTTTTGTGAAAGTTATAGCATCTACAAACTATGGTACATATACTGGAATTTTTATTCATTTTTTTTTTAACACTAGTAATTAGAGATGCACCTATTTGAAATTTTGGTACCGAAAATTACTTTTTAAAGAAAAGCACAGTACGGGGGTAGAAGAGCACAGTACGGGGGGAGCAGAAGGGCACAGTACGGGGGGTAGAAGAGCACAGTACAGGGGGAGCAGAAGGGCACAGTACAGGGGGAGTAGAAGGGCTCACTAAAAGGGGGGGGGCAGAATGGCTTAGTACTGGGGGGGAGCAGAAGGGCTCAGTATTGGGGGGGAGAAGAAGGGCACAGTACAGGGGGAGCAGAATGGCACGGTACAGGGAGGCAGAAGGGCACAGTACGGGGGGGTTGAAGAAGGGCTCAGTACTGGGGGGGGGGGGGGAGCGGAAGGGCACAGTACAGGGGGGAGCAGAATGGCACAGTACAGGGGGGAGCAGAATGACACAGTACAGGGGGAGCAGAAGGGCACAGTACAGGGGGGAGCAGAATGGCACAGTACAGGGGGGAGCAGAATGGCACAGTACAGGGGGGAGCAGAAGAACACAGTACGGGGGGGGGGGGGTTGAATCAGGGCTCATTACTGGGGGGGGGGGGTGCAGAAGGGCACAGTACAGGGGGGAGCAGAATGGCACAGTACAGGGGGGAGCAGAATGGCACAGTACAGGGGGAGCAGAATGGCACAGTACAGGGGGAGCAGAATGGCACAGTACAGGGGGAGCAGAATGGCACAGTACAGGGAGGCAGAAGGGCACAGTACAGGGGGGGGGGGGGGGGTTAAAGAAGGGCTCAGTATGGGGGGAGCAGAAGGGCACAGTATGGGGGGGGGGAGCAGAAGAGCACAGTATGGGGGGGGGGGGACCAAAGGGCACAGTACATAATATGTCCTCTCACACTATAGTTTCCGTTCTTCTGTAGGTGAAAATCCTGAATTCACAATTTGGTTCCTGCAGACACTGTCAGGAGTGAATGATTTCCTTTGCAGGGAGTGTGGAAGGAATTCTGGGGACACTCAGTGATGGGGACAAGGCAGAGCTGCACAAAGTCATTTGAAACTCGACCCCGGCCATGTCCCTCCGTCTGGATGAGACTCAGGGGCCAAAATTACTTCTTTCCCACAGCTGAGCTCTATTAATATCCCTGGGAGAGCTGCTGACACCCCGGAGGGCACCGAGCGACTCCGACACTCCGAACCTTCCCCAACCTTCCGCAGAAAATTATTATAAATCTGCAGGTGAGTCCCCCCAATCCACCGACTGATGTGATATTGTGTGTGTGTGTCTATGTGTGTGTGTGTGTGGGGGGGGGGGGGGGTCAGCGTCTACCGGAGGGGGGGTTCTGTAACTGGACCAGTTATAATACTTAAAGATTTCTCTAAATCATTCAGAGGGCAATATCTATATGTCTATGTATCTATGTATCTATGTATCTATCTATCTATCTATCTATCTATCTATCTATCTATCTATCTATCTATCTATCTATCTATCTATCTATCTATCTATCTATCTATCTATCTATCTATCTATCTATCTATCTATCTATCTATCTATCTATCTATCTATCTATCTATCTATCTATCTATCTATCTATCTATCTATCTATCTATTCATCTATGTATCTATTTTCTCTTCCTGTAAAGGTAAATATGGGGTTTCTCACATTTCTGATATTGCCGTTGCTCCTCCTGGGAATCAGCGGAATTATCTATATATATCGGGAGGTTGTGCGGCTGATGTCGCGGTCAGCGTTGAAGAATAAAGTGGTTGTCATTACGGACGCCATATCCGGGTTGGGGAAAGGTGAGTCTCTGCTCCCAATACAAAATAATTTAAAAATACATTTATTTCATAATTTTAGGCCAATTTGTATTCTGCTACATATTTTTGGTAAAAAAAAATCCCAATAAGTGTTTTTGATTGGTTTGCGCAAAAGTTATCGCATCTACAAACTAGGAGAAAGATTTATGTCATTTTTATTTATTTATTTATTTACTAGTAATGGCGGCGATCTGTGATTTTTAGCGGGACTGCGACATTGCGGTGGACAGATCGGACCCCTGACTGACACTTTTGGGGGGTTCAGTGACATTACTACAGTAATCAGTGCTAAAAATATGCACTGTTACTGTAATAATGACACTGGCAGGGAAGGGGTTACCTAGGGGTGATGAAAGGGTTAAGTGTGAGCCTAGGGGAGTGTTTTCTAACTGTATGGGGGAGGGGCTTGTGAAATGATCATAGAGACATGTGATCCTATATAGAAGGATCGCAGGCGCTCTGTGATCATTTCAGAGAGAAGAACGGTCAGCTGTGTTTACAACATCCGACCGTCCTTCTCTCTCAGCGGGGAACGATCGCGAGAAATAAGGCAGATCGTCATTCTGACAGGGGGGAAGATAGAGACACAGGAACACAGATCTCTGTCTTCATCCAGTCATACCGTCCCCCACACAGTTAGCAAGCACCAGCAAAGAGCACACTTAACCCTTTGCTCGCCCCTGATGTTAACCCCTTCTCTGCCAGTGTCAGTACAGTGACAGTGCATATTTTTAGCACTGATCACTGTTTAAGTGTCACTGGTCCCCAAAAAAGTGTTAAAAGTGTCAGTTAGGTGTCTCGCAGCCGCCAGCCCCGTGGACCGGCTTCCCTCTGCCTATTGGGGACGGGAGCGCGGTGGTGGCGGCGCGTGCTCACCCCCCAAGCACCACGCGCGTGGCCGACATAGGGGCTACGCCGGTTCGCGCAGGAGAGCCAGCCTGCCGCAGTAAATTTACTGCGGTGGGCGGTCTTAAAGGAGTTAATGAAGGTTCAACATTTAGCAACTCACATGGTTGATGATTAAAACAGGCCCATCTAAGTATGCAGACATCCGGGGTAAAGCTGTCCACATAGACCGTCCTCCGCACCGCCATCGACGTCATCACTTCCACGCTGCGCTCCACGAGCACTTCATGCCTCGCTTTAAAATCGCTCTACTGCAGGGTAGTCTTCCCGGTCACAATTGCAGACTGACAGCGGTAAGAGCCGGCGGTGAGGAGGATGGTCTATGTGCTATAAAACACATCCAAAAAAAAAATTTTTAAAAAATCAAATTTATTTATCAGTTTAGGCCAATTTGTATTCTCCTACGTATTTTTGGCAACAAAAAAATCCCGATAAGCGTATATTGATTGGTTTGCGCAAAAATCTACATCCACAAACTATGTGATGTTTTTATGACATTATTTTTTTATTCTATTATTTTTATTTATTATATTTATATTATTTTTTTTATTATTTATATTTTTTATATTATATTATTATTTATTTATACAATTTTTTATATTTTTTATATTTTTATATTTGTTTTATTTTTTATATTTTTTATATTTTATATTTTATTTATATTATTTTATTATATAAATTTTTTATATATTATTATTATTATTATTATTATATTATTATTATTAATATTAAATATTATTTATATTTTTATTATATTATTTATTATATTTATTATATTTATATTTATTATATTTATATTATTTTTTTACTTTTTTTTTTACTTGTAATGGCGGCGATCAGCGATTTTTAGGGGGACTGCGACATTGCGGTGGACAAATTGGATACCTAACTGACATTTTTGACACTTTTTTGGTTACCAGTGACACCAATACAGTGATCAGTGCTAAAAATAGGCACTGCCACTGTACTAAAGACAATGGCAGAAAAGAGTTAACATCAGGGCTGAGCAAAGGGTTAAGTGTGCTCCTTTTTGGTGCTTGCTAACTGTGTGGGGGAGGTGCTCTGACTGGATGAAGACAGAGACCCGTGTTCCTGCTTAGCAGAAACACAAGATCTCTATCTTCTCCTCAGTCAGAACGGCGAGCTGCCTTGTTTACATAGGCAGATCGCCGTTCTGCCTCTGTGGGGAACGATCATGGTTGGACGCAGTGCTGTATTTTGGTCTAGGCCAACTAGGCCCAGGCCTAGGGCGGCACGTTGCAGGGGGGCAGCAAAAAGCCGCCCCCTCCCCCTGAGACTCTTTTGGCCACTGGTTGCTAGAGCCGCCTCTCCCACCTCTCTCTCACCCCCCTCCTCTGTCTCTCACTCACCCTCTCTCTCTCACCCCCCTCTCTCTTTCTCTCAACCCCTCTCTCTCTAACCCCCTCTTTTTCTCTCTCTCACCCCCCCTCTCTCTCTCTCTCTCTCTCTCTCTCTCTCATCCCCCTCTCTCTCTCATCCCCCTCTCTCTCACCCCCCTCTCTCTCTCTCTCTCTCTCCCTCACCCTCCCTCTCTCTCTCTCTTTCTCTCTCTCTCTCTCTCTCTCACCCTCCCTCTCTCTCACCCTCCCTCTCTCTCTCACCCTCTCTCTCTCTCACCCCCCCCATCTCGTGAGATCTCAGGGGTTCATGCTGGGACTTGGAGTCCTTCAATTATGGAGGGAGTCACATCCGTTAAAAAAGGAAGGGGTGGGGCAAATTTACATAGGAGGGGGAAGGGGGGGGGGCACCCGATTTTAGTCTTGCCTAGGGCAGCACAAAACCAAAATACACCCCTGGTTGGACGGAGGACATCGGGTCCGCCGGACCTGCTGATTGGCACCCCCTGTGTCCAATCAGCGCGCGATCGAGCCCCCTGGCGTACAAGTGCGTGATTTCACGCAATAGAGCCGAACTGCCGCAGTAAATATGCGATAGGCTGTCAACAAGTGGTTAAAGCGTGACATGTAAGGTATCTATTTACTCTGAGTAACATCTTCTGCTGCGTAAATACATTAAAAAATGACATAAAAAATTGCAACAATTGACTTAATTGGAGCCAATTAGATAATTAAGTGCCCACATCCCGCAGTCGCTACATAAAACAAAATTCACCTCTAAGCGGGACTTTTAAGGGCAATGAATGAAAATAGGTATAATCCAAAAAGTAGTATATATATATATATATAATAGAGTATAGAAAAAAACGAAAATCTAAAAAAATACAACATTTATTTGCATAAAGTACATAAGACCATACGTTCAAAATTGCAACAGTCGCCATTTTATTCTCTAGGGTCTCTGCTAAAAAAAAAATAGTATAATATTTTGGGGTTATCAGAAATTTTCTAGCAAAAAATACTGATTTAAACAAAAAGTGCCAGAAAAAGCCTGGCCGGAAAGTGGTTAGAAGAACATTTCTGCCTAGACACTTTTATCACCAACAGAAGATCTAACCCAAGGCAGGATGATAATAATGGAATATTTCACTTACCTGTGGAAATTGTTCTCCAGAATGTTCCAGGGTGTTCCATGCGGCTGGGGCACGGCTGGTCCTTTGTGGGAAAACATGGGAGAAGCTGGAAGCGTTACATGACGCCTTGATAAGTGTCGCTGATCCGAGTGTGGTAAGTGAATGACAGCGCCCCCCACCCATCATTTCCTGTATTACTTTTCTGCCACTTTATGTCAAGTACAGGAATCTTTTTTTTTTTTTTTTTTTTTGTAGCTGAGAATTTAATTGCATTGAGCAAGATGCAAGACGGCTCCCATAGAAATGAATGTGTTTTGACTTGGGGTTGATTTACTAAAGGCAAATAGACTGTGCATTTTGCAAAGTGCAGTTGCATTCTGGAAGTGCAGATGCTCCAGAGCTTAGTAAATGAGCAGAAGCTCAGCTGACTTCCATCATCCAATCATGTGCAAGCAAAAATGCGTCTTTTTTTTTTTTTTTTTTCCTTGCATGTGATTGTGTATTATTTCGAAATTAAGCTTTACCTCATTTACTAAGCTCTGGAGCAACTGCACTTTGAAAAGTGCATGTTCTATACGCCTTTAGTAAATCAACCCCAAAGTCGCATGACAAGTGCAGTTACTTCAGAGCTTAGTAAATAAGGTAAAGCTTCATCTGGAAAGAATAGGGGGGTTTGCTGCAAGATCGTAAGATTCAGTTTACACTGCTGCAACCTCAGTCATTCAACCTACTTGCGATTTCCTTGTGACTTGCTTGCAGTTTCCTTGCGACATTGTTGCGACTTTAGAGATTTACCATTGCAGTCCAATGGCACCAAAGTGGCAGAAAAGTGGTACAGGAATCTTTTTTTCATTGCTGCAAATTGAGTCGCATTGAGCAAGACGGCACCCATTGAATTGAATGTGTTTTGACTTGTCATGCGACTTTGGGGTTGATTTACTAAAGGCAAATAGACTGTGCATTTCGAAAAGTGCAGTTGCTTCAGAGCTTAGTAAATGGGGTAAAGCCTCGTTTTCGAAAGAATAGGGGGGTTTGCTGCAAGATTGTAAGATTCAGTTTACGCTGCTGCAACCTCAGTCATTCAACCTACTTGCGATTTCCTTGTGACTTGCTTGCAGTTTCTTTGCGACATTGTTGCGACTTTAGAGATTTACCATTGCAGTCCAATTGCACCAAAGTGGTACAGGAATCTTTTTTTCGTCACTGTAAATTGAGTCGCGTTGAGCAAGACGGCACCCATTGAAATGAATGTGTTTTGACTTGTCATGCGACTTTGGGGTTGATTTACTAAAGGCATATAGAACATACAATTTTCAAAGTGCAGTTGCTCCAGAGCTTAGTAAATGAGGTAAAGCTTAATTTCGAAATAATACACAATCACATGCAAGGAAAAAAAAAACGCATTTTTGCTTGCACATGATTGGATGATAGAAGTCAGCTGAGTTTCTGCTCATTTACTAAGCTCTGGAGCATCTGCACTTCCAGAATGCAACTGCACTTTGCAAAGTGCACAGTCTAGTTGTCTTTAGTAAATCAACCCCAAAGTCGCATGATAAGTCAAAACACATTCATTTCATTGGGTGCCGTCTTGCTCTTTGCGACTCAATTCTCAGCGACCAAAAAGAAAGTAAAGAATCCTTTACTTAGTAAATCCACCCCTTTGTGTCACAGTGTGAACCGGGGCTTATAAAGGGCCCCAGGATGGGAGTAAAGAGCCCCAGGATCAGTCGGAAGGGCCCCGGGTTCAGAGGAACGGGCCCTGGCAGTCATGGTTTCTTCCACCGAGCCCTTGAAGATTCTAGTGAAACCTCTGGGGCACGGCAGACAGCAGCTTTGCCAGTCTGAGTGGGGAGGGAAGTGTTAGATGTATTAGCAGATTTAAATACACTAACAAACTGAAGCCAAACTCCAGCTCACACTTTATAAACATTTACAGCAACAACTTTGCTCCTTTTGGGATAAAGGTTTTACATAAAAAGATCAAATTCAGCTACTTAGCTTCACACTTGCCAGGGTGCAAAGGAGGAGGGGGGGGGCGGGAGGAGAAGGAGCCAATTGTCTCTCTCCTCTTCCATCTGTGCGAGGGAGGAGGGAGGTGGAAGGAGGAGGAGGGAGGGGGAACTGTCAGTGCAGGCGCTAGGCTGTATGAGAAAGATGCCTCCAGCTCAGAGCTCTGCAGCCAGCAACCCCACTGCCCCCCCCCCCCGACAGTGGCCCAATGGCAGAGCCCGGTTGCAAGTGCTGTCAGTACAGGCTCTGGGCTGTATGAAAAAGATGCATCCAGCTCAGAGCTCTGCGGCCAGCAATACCACCGGGGCCCCCTAACAGTGGGGGAATGCCAGAGCCCGGTTGTAATTGCTGTCAGTGCAGGCTCTGGGCTGTATGAGCAAGATGCCCCCAGCTCAGAGCTCTGTGGCCAGCAACCCCACTGGGCCCCCCCCCGACAGTGGCAGAATGCCAGAGCCCGGTCGCAAGTGAGACCTTTGTGACCCTGGTAGATCCGCCACTGACCAAAACCATATAATATGAGGTCAAACCTAAACACTTTTAATTTGTATGCAATCATGCAGGCAGTGCTGGGACAAGGTCATCTAAAGCCCAGGGCGAACATGCCAAACTGCCCCCCTCCCCCCCCCCCAAGATGTATACGCGTTATGTGTCAGTAAAAATCCCCTCACAAAAACACTGAGCACTAATCTGCATGATTACCACCTAAGCATAAATCCTCCCCCCAGTACAAATCTGCCCCCCTGCTGAAATACCCCCTCCCAGCACAAATCTTTGTCCCCCCCATCCCCCAAATCCCCTTAGCTCAATTGCCCCCCCCCCCCAAAAAATGTACCCCTACTAGCACAAATCCTCTACCCCTAAAATGCGTCCTCCTTGTACACATCTTCTCTCCCCCACTTCAAATGTCCCCCTCCCAGCACAAATTCCCCCCAAATCCCCCCTTCTAGCACAAACCTTCTCCCCCCATCCCCCTTTCTAACACAAATGCCCCTAAATCACCACCCCCCCCCAAATTTCCTCTCCTAGAACAATTCTTACCTTCTGCTGCCCCCAAATTTCCCCTTCCAACATAAATCTCCCCCCCAATCCCCTCACCTTACATAATACCACAGTGCTCAGGGCAGCCGTCCCTTCCGCCCACCCCTTGTCCCGGACCTGCAGGCAGGCTCATTCACTGCATAGTTGAAGGTAAATCTAAAGGAAGTTGAATAAGAAAATAACGTGTGGACAGCTTTAGACTTGTGTCTAAACTGCTGCACCTCTGAAAAGCGATCCATGTTCTGAGCAATTTGAATGTGACAGAAGCAATCATTTTTGTCGCAGGCGTGAAGCAAAGCATCGCAACAGCAGCTGCATCCCCATAGACATGAATGGGCTGCCTGCGCATTGCACCTGGCAGCTAAAGAGACGGGGGGGGGGGGGGGTTAAGCCAACCCAGAATGCCGTGCTGCTTACAAGTAAATGTCATTTAGAAAGACAAAATTTGACTTGTAATATGTGTCTGTCAGACCTTCACCCCCAAGCTGGTTCTCCTGGACATCAGTGAGGTCGGTGAAATCGAGGAAATCGGGAAGGAGATTCTGGACTGTTACGGCTGTGTAGACGTATTAATAAATAACGCCAGCATGAAGATCAAAGGGCCGGCGCAGAGCGTGACGCTGGAACTGGACAAGAAAATCATGGATGCCAATTATTTCGGCCCCATCACCCTAATCAAAGGTCAGACCGACTCCGATTTATTCCATACTGAGGAAGTAACTGGAGATTTATTCACACTTATTATTATATTTTCTTCTCATCCTCAGCAATTCTTCCTCATATGATTTCTAGAAGAACCGGTCAGATTGTCCTGGTGAACAACATACAGGGGAAGCTGGGAGTTCCATTCCGAGCCGCATGTGAGTATTACTGGAGGAACGATTGGTGGACTGCAAGTATGAAAATATAAGAAATCTCCTGAAATACTCTGCACTGCTGGAGGACTCTGCTCCTTCCTCTATAACTCTCCTCTCCTGAAATACTCTGCACTGCTGGAGGACTCTGCTCCTTCCTCTATAACTCTCCTCTCCTGAAATACTCTGCTCTGCTGGAGGACTCTGCTCCTTCCTCTATAACTCTCCTCTCCTGAATTACTATTGACTGCTTTTGATGATATTACAATGAGATGTTTTTATTGATATCAATATTATTTCAGTGCCTTTGTTCCAGGTATAAAAAATCATTTTCTATCACTGCGCAGATGCCGCCTCTAAGCACGCAATCCAAGGATTCTTCGACTGTCTCCGCGCTGAAGTGGAAGAGTTCGATGTGTTTGTCAGCACTGTGAGCCCCACCTTCATCCGATCGTACCACGTCCAGCCAGAGCCCGGGATGTGGGAGGCCTCTATTTGGAAATGTAAGATAAAAGATCTTTCCTATGATTTCATAGTGCTTCCTGGTTGAATAGTTTTTATTGCATTTTAACAGTAAACAGGTTACATAAAAGTCGTGGTAAACAGTTGATAACCAAGTTTAACAGGTAAGGAGGGGGAGAGGGAAGGGAATGAAGGGAGTTGAGACAGGCATACATGGTGCAATGTGTCTTACAAGCAGTGCCATCTAGTGGTCATCCCCATAGTGCTTCCAATGGAAGAGTGTTATGGGATGATGATGTCGGGGTGATTGGGGCAATATATGTGGAAGGGTGTGTTAGTATTTAGGACCCCTGGTCCCAAATGGTAGTCCCGGACCACCTATGGCTCCTTTGCTCGTATTGGGTCTGGCAGGCCTGGGAGGCTGGTTTCTGGAAATAACACAGACGGAGACAGATGTATAGTGAAACCAAGCTCTCAGTTTATTATAGGCTCGTTGCGGCTTATATAGTAAAGAAAAAGGCATATAATCATAGGTATAGGGCACTTGTTACGTTCTTATTGGTTAAACAGCTTCAGGAGACAAAAGGTCACCTTGGGGAGTAATACCATATAAAACATATCTCGTGTGACTAGAATCACCTGACACAGCCTTATCGCGAACTGCAGAAATTTTCCATGGTACGTAAGCACTTTTCATATCTTGTGTAACTAAGGTCACATACACACACAAACACACAGCTTATAAGACATTAATGCATACAAAATGGGGTAGGGACATACAAAATGGAGGACACATAGAATTTGATATCTCCCCATCTCCCATAATCCCCTCTTAAAATCATTAACCCTTAATTGATTTTCCCTTGTCCCCCTGTATATCATTGGAATATATAATTCTTAGGGATATTATCAGGAGTCCTAAACCTCCTAGGAATATAGTACCACGATTGGCAGATTAATTTTCTATATCCCTGCTGCTTGAAAGACCAGATCATATATCATCCTTTAAACAATAAGGTTCTTTTTTTCTTTCTGTTTATACCTCTTAATGTACTCAGTATATTCTTTAGGGTTATTAGTCGAGGGGGTCTGGTAGCCTGGGACTTGGTGGGATAGCATAGAGACATTTTTCACCTTTGGTCGGGAAACTCTAGCAATAATACACATTACGAGTTTGAAGCATGCATATAGGAATAATAAAAAAAGCAAAACCATTATAACAGTCATAGCGATATTTTTCAACCATGAGGATATTCCTCCAAATTCAAAATTCCCACTACCAAAAGGACTCCATGTCTTAGCAATATTCCTAGCTTCCTGTTGCAACTTGTCTACTTCTTTCCGGTGCTGTGCAATAATATCATAATAATCGGGTATCTCAACAGATGTATTGTGTATCCATGTGCAACATTCATAATCCTCCGTAACTTCACATAACCCAGTAAGAGCAGCACTCATGCTTTCTATGGCTAGGTCATGGAGCTCAAGTTGTTTCTTAATTGCCCTCACTTCTATATTTAATTTGGTAATGTCCCCTGAGTTCTTATCTAGGATGTCATCGAGAATTTTAGAGTAATTATTCAACCTTTTCATCATGTCTATTCCCCATCCGGTCCATGAGGGGAACCAGGCCCATACCATATCCTTCTCAAGGAATAATTCCCTTTTATTGCGGTGTTTGAGGGGGTACCTAGGATACATACTAGCTTCGAGGAGATGTCCTCCTTCGTTGTCTCCCACTACACCCATGATGGGAACTAGGGATGCGAGGTAACACCACCCTTGGGGTTCAATGGGGATCCAAGGGTGACAAATCTTTCCACAACAAATATAAGTACTGTTTCCCAAAGCTAGGGGACGTTTGTGAAGTAGTGCCATTAATTGATCATCATAACTGGACCAAGCTAAATTTGACAACAACTGTCCTACTGGGGAAGAGGAAGTGGAACTGGAGTTAAGAAAGTTCATTAGAGTGGCGTTTAGGGCTGGTTCTGAGGTGTGCCAGAAGGAGCTGTCCATCGAGGTCATTGAGAAATTAATCTTAGTTTGCCGGCACACTTCAGCTCCCTTGGTGGAGTTTCCCAACCTAAAACACCAGTCTGGGGAATGACTCCTACCAATAATTTGGAAAGTGAGGGTATCATTTGAGAGTGTTCTCGTGACATTGGTGAGGACAACAGGAGGTGTACCATTTAGGAAAGGGGTGAAGTTTAAAGGTATCGCTATTAGGGGGATTCTAGCGGTGCTAGGATGGAGTTTACTACATATCCAACATTTTTCATATCCGGACTTCTGGGCATATGCATATTTAAATTGCAACAATGACATTTTATCTGTAAGACTTTTTGAGCTTTCATCTCTCTTTTGTCTGTTATGTGCATTACTCTGTGTTGGGGTGTTGGAAGCTCTGCAAATGGCCTGTAGCCCTACCAGGTCTTCTGGATAATAAATACAGCTAGTGGTAACCCATACTACAGAGAAGACTGAAAATGATACGAGTCCCATAAGTAGCCAAAGTTTTCCAGAATCTGGTGCTATTAGGAATGTCATTTTTCTACAGGGTCAGGGCCGCCTGCCTCTGAAAAACCCCCTTTTCTTGACTATCCTGTTCGAGGTCAGAGTCGTCCACTCCCGTTAGTACCTCTCTTGCTTCTGGACCTTCCTGTTCAAGGTCAGGGCCGTCCGCCCCCGTTAGTACCTCTCTTGGGTCTGGATCTGGACTTGCTTCTGGGGGTGGAGCCTCCTTCACCAATTTCACTCGAGTAGCATGGATCCAGGCTTGTTGGTTCTCCACAAGGACAGCGATTCTGGTCACTGCGACTACCTTTGTCTTTTGGTCCAAAACGAAATCCGGCCTTGGTCTTGTGATGCTACTTCATCTCCTTCCTTCAAGTGATGGGTTGATACCTGTGAAAAGAAAAGAAAGGTGCGAGCAACTTTTCCGTTCCACTTGATTCAAAATTCCAATTTACTTTTTCTCAACTCGTCTTTGATTGTCCTATTTATCCTTTCCACTGTACCTGAATTCTGGGCAATGCAAATAGGAGCACTATTACGGGGTATACATGGTTTCCCCTCTTTGCAAATCAATCCTGTTTCAGGATTCCTTTGCAAAACAGGATAACACCAGTCCTCCAATTCCTCAGCAGTGGCTGAGGCCTGTAGATCTGTGATCAACTGGGCATCATCGGGGAGGATGTGGGTTAGGACAGGCATTTGTTTTAGGGCTCCTAAAGGTAACTGTTGTGCGGCTGCTTTTGCTATTTTGTCTGCTAGTGCGTTGCCCTTGGAGATGTCATCAGTACCTCTGGTATGTGCCCTACAGTGAATGATAGCTAACTCTGAGGGTAACAACATAGCCTGAAGAAGGTTGGTGATGAGCTCTTTCATCGTGTCTGCACGGGGTGAAGTGACACTTTCAATTGTTTCTAGGCAGTCATGTGGTTCTTGGCCCATATCATCTGCTGAATCCATCTACTATTGACTAAAAGGAACTCTTATTTCTTCCCTGCTTTGGGCCTATATGTAAAAACCTATTTCTAGATGTTCATGTTTGGCCTTATGTGTTTGTTTGTGTTGTTCCTAATACAGGTGATGCACCTAGCAACATATGCTTTCACTAATTTAGGCCTGTAAATGCAAAAAAAACTTCAGTAATACTTCATATGTTCTTTCCCACCCCCTGTGTCCTATACCATCATACTAGGCAATAGACAGTGGGGCGCTAGCTGCGGGGATACAAGATCTCCCCTTCTTTTAGAAAAAGGCCACTCTCAACTTTTTCTAAACCATCACCTAATTCCTTAAACCTGTTCTGTAGCATGCGTTTGTAGCTCTAATAATGTGTGATCTTTTGGCCTGACTTTCAGCTCTACAACCAGGAACCATCTACAAAAACATCCTCTTCTCCCTCTATGGCTGTCTAGATATATTATGTCTATACAATCATGTTGTTGTGTAACACACCCTTTAATCCCAGTAACCCATTTAAAACTGGGGCCTACCTAGGGCAAAAGATGTGGCCATCCCTATTACCATCTCACAAGATGCTATGTTTGGAGTCACCTCAGGCATGCCTTAGACCTGGACTGCGACCATCTTTGGACAAAAACTATAGGGCAAAATCCATCACCATACTCCTGGGCAAGTACACCTGTCATGGTCTTACAATTGTCCCTTGCATAAACACAAAACATTTTTCCATAATTTGGGAGGCCCAGTGCAGGCGCTACAACCATAGCATTTTTCAGATACATAAACGCATTCAACATTACTTGTGACATTTCTGGACCTGTGGCTTGTCTCAAAATGTTGTCATAAAATAGGAGCAGTCGGATCCATTGCAATCAATGATCCTGGTTTTGTGGGCGGGCAAGACCCACTGTGGGCTGGCAAGACCCACGTGACTGACTCTCCTTTTCCCCCTCTGTGAGAACAAAACCAAGGTAAACAACACTTTCCTGACACCATTGTCATTATTCCTGTGACACTTTGTGTCCACATACATGTACATTTCTCAATGAACTCACTCGCTCTGACTGGCCTCCACAGAGTGACTACATATGTTATCCACATATTGTAGCGGGACTGACTCATGAGCAGGTGTCCATCCCCTCTTGCGTGGTCTGGAGAACTATAGAGCAGACAACTAAAACTGTCTATTTAGCCCTGAGGCATTTCTACACCAGGTCAGTTACCTGGACTGATTATCAAAACAAGAAACAAAGATGGCTGTGTCTCCTCGTCCACTAGGACGGTAAAAAAAACATTACTTCAACCAATCACTGTAAAGTGGGTAGCATCGGATGGTATGGCTATCAGTAGAGATGGCACATCAGATACCACTTGCATATTACATACTTCAGTCAGATAAAACTAAAACTTTTTGGCTCTGTGCCAATCTTACTAAAAAAAACTTTTTTATTTTTTTTTTTTTTTTTTCTTCTGCCAATCTAACAAAAACCTGTCCAGAGGTTCCCCTCCCTCAATAGAGGACTCCCCTAAAATATCACCCAAAAACTGAAATCAGATAAAAAGTTAATCTGATTTGAAACTTTTGGCTCGGTGCCAATAGGGTCCAATGGTCACACTAATTGCGGTAACCCTTTCTGTCCCAAAATAAATTTCATAACGTATAACAGGAATGAAAATATTTAAGTTTGAACCCTTTCTTGGCAAGTAGCCAATTTTCAAAATTTTGCACCAGAGCTCCCTTTTACATTTAGGGACACAAGGGACCCATTTGTAAAATGTAATTTCTCATTATCTATAATTCTATAAAAAATAACCTCAAAATATCTTGCCGACTACGGCGAACTATGTTTTGCCTGATAAAAACTGTATTTGTTCACTATTATTACTCTTCCCAGAGGTTCCTATGCTTTATGCACAAATGTATAAATGGCAAAACTCCAAAAATTCCATAAAAAGATAATTGCATATGTTTGGCAATGCTGGTGGCCGTGAGAAAACCAGGTGCTGCTGTACTGTCTAATGTTTGCCTGACTCCATACATTTTTAAACCTTGATTAAATCTCCAGGACAGTTTCACCTTCTGCTTACAAGCAATTGGACTTTACTCTTAAAAGCCCTAGTTAACTCTTTATTATTCTTATTACTTTTCAGCCTTCTAGTCTTTTCAACTGTTTTATTATTCTACAAGGGGGCATAGGTTAACCATTTTTCATCTCCCCTTATCCCATTGTGGATTACCCGGGAAATATGGGAAAGCTTGTCTATCTTCTAAGCATAATCCTTTAATCATAATACACTTAAAATCTTCAGTATAACTCACATATACAATATACATTAATTCTTAACACTTTAACTTTAGGTAGACAGTTCTTCTACCTTAATTTACTTCCAGGAATATTACTCACCAAATATTCCCGGCCATTTACATAACAAGACAATAAACAAATACCAATATTCTCTCACTCAATAGGACATGTCTCTATGATTTACACATTCACATAATCACTTGTTACCATGGTAACCTTTTATGGTTTCAAAACCCTCCTTCAAGCCACTGATGTATATAAATTAAACCCATATACTTTTGGACTCGGGTGTCCCTTTTAGGACAAAGAGAGAAAAAAAAACCCTTTCCGAGTCTTGACCAATACCTCCCGGGTACAGTGGCTATCAAGAAAGTTTTCCTACCATTATAGACAAACAATACAAATTATCTTATACTTCTATGCGACAGAGAAGGAAAGCTTAAAGATTTTTCAGACACAATACGAGCAAATTGCTAACACTTCTTAAGTCTCCCTGAGACTAAATATTTCCCTGAAATATTTCAATTATAGGTATGTTGCGTGTGTTCCCGGAACACACCAACCCCTGTGGTTCAATTGGATATGAGTCTAGCCAGTGTCCCCCCCGGAGCCGCACTACAATCGGTTACATAGAAAGGAGTTTTCTACTTACCGGGTGAGTGTGGGTGTCCGCGGAGAGTGACTCTCATATCCCGGCATACGAGCCCCCAGCTGTTAGTATTTAGGACCCCTGGTCCCAAATGGTAGTCCCGGACCACCTATGGCTCCTTTGCTCGTATTGGGTCTGGCAGGCCTGGGAGGCTGGTTTCTGGAAATAACACAGACGGAGACAGATGTATAGTGAAACCAAGCTCTCAGTTTATTATAGGCTCGTTGCGGCTTATATAGTAAAGAAAAAGGCATATAATCATAGGTATAGGGCACTTGTTACGTTCTTATTGGTTAAACAGCTTCAGGAGACAAAAGGTCACCTTGGGGAGTAATACCATATAAAACATATCTCGTGTGACTAGAATCACCTGACACAGCCTTATCGCGAACTGCAGAAATTTTCCATGGTACGTAAGCACTTTTCATATCTTGTGTAACTAAGGTCACATACACACACAAACACACAGCTTATAAGACATTAATGCATACAAAATGGGGTAGGGACATACAAAATGGAGGACACATAGAATTTGATATCTCCCCATCTCCCATAGGGTGGAGAGGCGTATTTTACTCATTATTACATTTCTTCCTGGAGCACTGACATTCATGGGTTGTTTTTTTTTTTTTTTTGGATTGTCAGGTATTCTGGAGTCCAAGGGCAGATTTCACTATTTTTACTATTTTAGGAGTCACCAAGTGGAACAGCCAGTGTTGTACTTGTTAATATTTATTATTACAGTTGCCGGCAGTGACAGTTCATTTGTTGTACAAAAAAACTGCAACAATGTATAACAGTAACAACCTACTGCCTCCAAGCAGACCATACATGATTTGAAATTTAGCTGGTTCAGCAGGGATCGGCTGAATTTCAATCCATGTATGGACACCCTGGTTGTACAGAAGTTGATCCATTGATTGAGATCTGTAGAACCACCCTGTTGGGTTTATCCCGAACGATCAGTGCCACCAGCTAAAGTCAGCAGCACTGATTATTGTGTTGTGACGATGAGAACACAATAGTACAACAGGAGTGATTCCCCCACCCACCTTGAATGTGTGGATGGGTAAATCGGATTATACATGGTCATTGTATGGGCAGCTTTAGTCTTCTCTTTAGTCTTCTTCTCCACTCCATCCTTGACTAAGCTGCAGGGCTGGGACAAGGGGTGGACAGGAGGGATGTTGCCCTGGGCACAATGATTTATTGCAGGGATGGGGGGGGGGGGGGGGGTGCCTTGACCCTAACCCTAAGGGAAGGGGAGCGCAGGTTGGCATCCTTGCCCTGGGCGCTGGATGACCTTGTCCAGGCACTGCTAGGATGTATCCTTCCAAATACTACTATAGCGCCGACCTATTCTGTAGCGCAGTATATAGTGTGCACCGAGCTTCCCTCACACACCAACAGCAATTTCATGCAGACTCAGGAATCAGTCCAGGGGATGTTTGTTTGTTTTTCTTTGTTTTTTTGTAGGGGATTAAAACTTGGATGGGGACTGGAAACATGGGATGCCCAGAACTGCAGAACCACCACTTGAGGACTTGCTAACTTTCTGGCTGGTAGGAATGAACGTTGCAAAGCTGTCCTCCCATAGGATTGATGGCTCAGCTGACTTATTAATGGAAAGTCCCTCTAAACTGATGCACCTGGCTGACTTTGAATCCCCAGCTAGAGGTGTAGGGTTGCTTTAAAGGCTGTGAGCTGTCTCATGGCTCATTTCCACTGAGCGTTATGGTACGGTTCGGTACGGTACGCAATTTTTGCCGTTTCCATTGTGAATGGTACCCTAATTCCGAACCGTACTGTACCACTTTTTTGGGACCCTTTTGTTGGGGTACCAAGCACATTAGTACCGTACCAACAGGGTGGAGCTAATCTCTGCAGAACTTTGATTGGTTGACAGAGAATTGTCGATCACAGCTTTCCGGCTACACCACGCCTATCATAAAAGGGTACATTTGGCAGTGGAGACGCAAGGTGTACCGTTCCGAACCGTACCGTACTGAACTGAACCGTACCGTACCACTCAGTGGAAACGAGGCATTGCTGTTTTCTGGTTATGGGCTTGCAGAGTATTGCATATTTACAAAAAAGCGCACACATGCAAAAGAAATGACTATCAAATATAAAGGCAATCAATGGATAAATAAAAATGGGGATTTGGTCCCACCATATGGCCATATCGTGCTCAAGCCCACCACTACGTCAAAGTATCCCATTATCAGTGGGTCCTACACTATCCATATAAAAAAGGATGAATCCAACTTCTCAAACCCTTGGAGATACTTACTCCTAACTGGGAGAGATGTGCGACTGCACTATGAGGGACTCATCCAATATCTGCTAGTCAATGGACACTAATGGAGTACAGGTGTGGGAGGGTGGGGTGCTCACCTCAGAGTCTGGTCAGACCGAATACATTACAAACAAAAAAGAGGTTGGGGGAGCACACCCTGAACATGCATACCTTGCTGCCCCTCCTCAGTCTAGTCTTAGGGTGTGAATAATGAAGGTTACTCACTCAGTTCCTCTTGAGGTAATCCTGAAGTCCTGATGGTTGCTGCAGATTCTTCCTGCTAAGGAGGCCTGGCTCCTGACTGTCAGGGTGCTCCAACTAAGCCTAACTGAGGCTGGGTAGGGATGTGAGTCTCCAGCGCTCTCTCTCTCTCTCTCTTTCTTCCACTAGCTTCTTCCTTCTGCCCAGGGGCAGAGCCCCTCAGCACAGGGGTCCCCTCCAGGCAACTGGCCCCTAAACTCTGCTCTCACATGGCCAGGCTCCAGGAATATTTATGGCCTATCTCCCCACCTACTGGGCCTTACCCAGGGATTGGAGGAGACTCCATAAATATTGAGGCTTATTCCCTCTTTCTCCACCCTCTAAATTCCAGAACCATCCAGTACGTTCTGGAAGCCAGGGGGAGGTAACAGAGACCCAGTACTTGGACCTCGGCCAGCTAACACAAATAAATTAACGTAAGAAGGAAGTGAGGTAGTTGGCGCTGCCTAAAAAAATTATATAATATATGGAGGATAAAAATTGAATTAAAACCAATACCTAATATATAGAAGGTGCTCTCAGACTAAAATATATATGGATGTAAAGTGCAATTGGTCAATCAATACAATCACAAATCAATAAATATACATGTATATCTTATGTAAACATTTAAAGTGCAAAGTAGTGCAAGAAAAATGGTGCAATAAAACACACACAGTGCGCACGCCCCCAAAAAAATATATATATCTAAGTTGTAGATCTAAGTTTGGGGGCGTGCGCACTGTGTGTGTTTTATTGCACCATTTTTCTTGCACTACTTTGCACTTTAAATGTTTACATAAGATATACATGTATATTTATTGATTTGTGATTGTATTGATTGACCAATTGCACTTTACATCCATATAAATTTTAGTCTGAGAGCACCTTCTATATATTAGGTATTGGTTTTAATTCAATTTTTATCCTCCATATATTATATAATTTTTTTTAGGCAGCGCCAACTACCTCACTTCCTTTTTACATTTCCAATATTGACTTCATAGTCTATATTTTAGGGGTAGGCAGCAGCCTTTTTAAATTATTTAAATTATTTCTCCATAGCGCGGATATTATTGCCTTTTAACAAATAAATTAACCCAAGCTCCTCTGCCTACAGAGGAGCCCATCTAAATTTCTGTACATCTGAGGGTGCTACATTATAGACACATACAGTGCGGCTCAGCTCCACCCCCTGCTCCCCCCTAACAGGCTGTCCTGTGAGGAGAGAGAGAGCAGCGCTGGTGTTTTCGGGCACGGCACTGGATTAAGATCCAGCTCAGGTAAGTATATTGGGGGAGGGGGGAACTGGTCACAGAAAGCTTTTTTTTTTTTACCCTAATACAAAGAATGCATTTAGGTCAAAAATATTCCCCCTTTAGGACCACTTTAAGCGTTCTCACCATTCCTACTGAGTTTTTATTTTATATTATGGGCATATACTAAACAGACTTAGCTGGAACACACAAAGGTGGGCAGAAATAATCATTCTAAGGTAGGCAGTGACACCTCATATTGGTTTGGAACAGTGGCGACTGGTGCTCAAAATTTTTTTTTGGGGGGGGGGGGGGGGGCGCAAACAGTAAAATGTAATAGGTATTGCTTTGCAGCAAAAATGCTGTAAAAAATTGCATAACTTTGAGGTCACAAAAGTGTGAAAGGGCCTCTGCACACTGTATATAGATTACAAGCTCCAGTCTGTACACTGTGTTACTCAAATGATGCAATCTGTACACGCTATATATATATATATATATATATATATATATATATATATTAATATATATATTACAAGCTACAGATACACTGTATAAGGATACAATGTATCACAAACTGCAGTCTGTACTATATATATATATATATATATATATATATATCTATATATATATATATATATATATCTATATATATATATATATATATATATATATATATATATATATACAAGCTGCAGGACACACACTGTATAGATATAGTACAAGCTCCAGTCTGTACACTGTATATCTCAAATGATGCAGTCTGTACTATATATATATATATATATGTATATATATAATACAAGCTACAGATACACAGTATAGGGATACAAATATATCACAAGCTGCAGTCTGTACACTATATATAATAATCTGAAGATAAACACTATAAAGATATTTTATAATCTGCAGTCTGCACCCTGTATATAGATACCTTACAATATGCAGTCTGTATACTGTACATATAGACATTTTTGGAACACTCAATCGTGTGCAGGATCAGACAAAGGAGAGGAGTGTACAGATAATGGGGTTTGAGGAATCCCAAAATAAATAAGGAACATGCAGAAACCTTAATTTTGCCCCTTTGGGCAGAAGTGCATCCATCACCACTGTTGTACAGCGTAGGCATAGCCTAATATTATAGAACCATTTATTGTGGGCAGTGCTGTATTTTGGCCTAGGCCAACAAGGCCCAGGCCTAGGGCGGCACTTTGCAGGGGGGCAGCATAAAAGCCGCCCCCCCTCCACTTGAGACTCTATTGGCCACTGGTTGCTATAGCCGCCTCTCTCACCCTGCTCTCTCTCACCCCACTCTCTCCCTCTCTCACCTCCCTCTCTCTCTCTTACCTCCCTCTCTCTCACCCCCCCCTCTCTCTTGCATCCCCCCCTCTCTCTCTCACCCCCCCCTCTCTCTCGCATCCCCCCCTCTCTCATCCCACCTCTCTTTCATCCCCCCACTCTCTCAACCCCCTTTCTCTCCTCACTCTCTCTCTCTCTCTTCTCTCTCTCTCACCCCCCCTCTCTCTCTCTCTCTCTCACTCCCCCCTCTCTCTCTCACCCCCCCTCTCTCTCTCTCTCACCCCCTCTCTCTCTCATCGCCCCCCTCTCTCTCTCACTCCCCCTCTCTCTCTCACCCCCTCTCTCTCTCTCACCCCCCTCTCTTTCATCCCCCTTCTCTCTCTCCCTCCCTCACTCCCTCACCCCTCTCTCTCATCCCCTCTCACCCCCCCCTCTCGTGCGATCTCAGGGGTTCATGCTGGGACTTGTAGTCCTTCAGGGAGTCACATCCGTTAAAAAAGGAGTGGGGCAAAATTACATAGGAGGAGGAGGGAGGGTGCCCAATTTTAGTCTTGCCTAGGGCAGCATAAAACCAAAATACACCACTGATTGTGGGTCATATATTTCATTAGCAGAAATGGCTGATGACTATTTACAAGAAGTGTTCAGACATTTCATGGTGTGGCATTTTATGAATGGCTAATTGAATGTCATTGGTACTCATCTGGCAAGCAGAACAATAATTAGCTATCGTGAATATTGTTAAGGCAGAGCCTGGAATACCAGATATCTTCTAATGAGTGTATCATAAGATCAATTAGCAGAGGCCAGAAAGCCTGTTGTAAATAGCTTACAGCAGTCCGCATTTCTATCTGAGTTTGCTAAGTGCAAACCTTAAAATGCAGTCATTATTCATAATCCTAATATGATAAAGTTACATTAATAATGGGAAGAGATCCAAACTTATCAGAAAAGACTGGTTACATAAATAGACTTCTTTAAAAAGAAGGGTTTTCATGGATCTTCTAAAGATGGATAGATTAGAAGACAGATTGAGGTAGGGAGTTCCAAAGGATGGGAGAAGCTCTGGAAAAATCCTGGAGGCGAGCATGGGAGGAGGAGACAAGGGAGCTAGAGAGCAGGAGGTTTTGGGAGGACCAAAGAGAGCGGCTTGGTTGATATTTTGAGGTTAGGTTGTGGATGGTTTTGTAAACTATTGTTAGTACTTTGCATTTTATTCATTGAGTGAGTGGAAGCCGGTGGAGGGATTGACAGAGACTGGAGGAGGACACTGAGTGGAAGCCAGTGGAGGGATTGGCAGAGAGGGGTGGAGGACACTGAGTGGAAGCCAGGGGAGGGATTGGCAGAGAGGGGTGGAGAACACCAAGTGGAAGCCAGTGGAGGGATTGGCAGAGAGGGGTGGAGGACACAGAGTGGAAGCCAGTGGAGGGATTGGCAGAGAGGGGTGGAGGACACTGAGTGGAAACCAGTGGAAGGATTGGCAGAGAGGGGTGGAGGACACTGAGTGGAAGCCAGTGAAGGTATTGGCAGAGAGGGGTGGAGGACACTGAGTGGAAGCCAGTGGAGGGATTGGCAGAGAGGGGTGGAGGACACTGAGTGGAAGCCAGTGGAGGGATTGGCAGAGAGGGGTGGAGGACACCGAGTGGAAGCCAGTGGAAGGATTTGCAGAGAGGGGTGGAGGACACTGAGTGGAAGCCAGTGAAGGGATTGGCAGAGAGGGGTGGGGGACACTGAGTGGAAGCCAGTGGAGGGATTGGCAGAGAGGGGTGGAGGACACAGAGTGGAAGCCAGTGGAGGGATTGGCAGAGAGGGGTGGAGGACACTGAGTGGAAACCAGTGGAAGGATTGGCAGAGAGGGGTGGAGGACACTGAGTGGAAGCCAGTGAAGGTATTGGCAGAGAGGGGTGGAGGACACTGAGTGGAAGCCAGTGGAGGGATTGGCAGAGAGGGGTGGAGGACACTGAGTGGAAGCCAGTGGAGGGATTGGCAGAGAGGGGTGGAGGACACCGAGTGGAAGCCAGTGGAAGGATTTGCAGAGAGGGGTGGAGGACACTGAGTGGAAGCCAGTGAAGGGATTGGCAGAGAGGGGTGGGGGACACTGAGTGGAAGCCAGTGGAGGGATTGGCAGAGAGGGGTGGAGGACACTGAATGGAAGCCAGTGGAGGGATTGGCAGAGAGGGGTGGAGGACACCGAGTGGAAGCCAGTGGAAGGATTTGCAGAGAGGGGTGGAGGACACCGAGTGGAAGCCAGTGGAAGGATTTGCAGAGAGGGGTGGAGGACACTGAGTGGAAGCCAGTGGAGGGATTGGCAGTGAGGGGTGGAGGACACTGAGTGGAAGCCAGTGGAGGGATTGGCAGTGAGGGGTGGAGGACACTGAGTGGAAGCCAGTGGAGGGATTGGCAGAGAGGAGTGGAGGACACTGAACGGTTGGTAAGGTGGAGGAGTCTTGCAGCAGCATTCATTATGGACTCAAGGGGGGATAGTCTATGTAAAGGTAAAATTTAGTAGTCAAGGCGAGAGATAACCAGGGAGGGAGTGAATTAGAAGCTTGGTCGAATATTGTCTTTTTTGTGTATTATTTTTTCTCTAAATATTTTATTGCACCATTTTCTTTTAATTTTTCATTATTAAAAGATATTTTAAAATCACTAATCCTCATCTCTAATGCACTAAACCAGATGTTAAATATTTTCTGTCTCTTTAAAGAATACTACTGTTTTAACCCTACAAGCTTTTCTTAAAAGTCAGAATTGTTAAAGCAGAAACTGTGAACAGCCCATATTTCTGTTACATGGTGGCAGCTCTTTTGTGTGTATAACAGTTTAACTGCAGAAATAACCAATCCCATTCAGTCTGTAAAATTAGGAGTTGTTGCCAGTGTAAGCAAGGAATTATCAGGGCAAGGTTTTCCCCAGAAAAGTAAGAAGCCTCGCTGGTGAATTATATTTTCAAGCATTTGTCCAGCTGTGATGAATTCTGACTGCATTTTGCTCAATACATTGATTTCCTATGATTGTTACAAAGTTACATAGTTAGTGAGGTTGAAAAAAGATATCAGTCCATCCAGTTCAACCTATGAAGTGTGTGTGTGTTTGCTGTTAAATGTACATTGTATACCCCTGTATGTTGTACATTGTATACCCCTCTATGTTGTACATTGTATACCCCTGTATGTTGTACATTGTATACCCCTGTATGTTGTGGTCTTTTAGGTGCCCATCTAATAGTTTTTTGAAGCTATCGATGCTCCCTGCTGATACCACTGCTTGTGGAAGAGAATTCCACATCCTTACTGCTCTGACAGTAAATAACCCCTTATATAGTTTAAGGTTAAACAGCTTTTCTTCTAGTTTTAGTGAGTGCCCCTGTGTCTTATTGTATTCCCTTTCTCTGAATAGTTTGTTCCTTATGCTAGGGTCATCGCCAGTACAGTATTTGTACATTGATATCATATCCCCCCTCAAGCGTCTCTTCTCCAGAGAGAATAGGTTCAGTGCTTGTAGTCTTTCCTCATAGCTTATGTCCTCCATTCCCCTAATTATTTTTGTAGCCCTTCTCTGGACTCTCTCCAGTTCCAGCACATACTTCCTGAAGACCGGTGCCCAGAACTGGACGGCATATTCAAGATGTGGCCGGACCAGAGTCTTGTAGAGTGGAAGAATAATCTCTTTATTTCTGGAGTGAATCCCCTTTTTTATACATCCCAGTATTCTGTTGGCTTTGCTTGCAGCGGCTTGGCATTGCATGTCACTGCCAAGCCTGTTGTCAACTAGGACCCCCAGGTCCTTTTCTATCTTAGATTCACCCAGAGGTTCCCCCCCTAGCAAGTAGCTTGCATTCGTATTTCTGACACCCAAATGCATTACCTTACATTTTTCTACATTAAACCTCATCTGCCATGTAGTTGCCCACCCCATTATTTTGTTCATGTCTGCTTGTAAGGTTACCACATCCTGCATAGAAGATATTGGCCTGCTTAGCTTAGAATCGTCCACAAATACTGAGATTGTGCTAGATATCCCATCCTCTAGATGGTTTATGAATAAATTAAATTAATTCGTAAATTGTCAGCTCCATCTAGTGGCCATAAAGCTGTATTTTTCCCGATTGAGGTATTTTGGAAAAAATACAGCATTATGGCCACTAGATGGAGCTGTGGATAATAAGTTAGGCAAAGGACGTTTAGAATTCGTCATGGCTGGGTGAATTATTGGGGTTGGAATACAATGCCGATTGTACAGTCAAATAATAAGCGCACATCCCGCCACTTTCATCTGTGGCAACGGTTCGGTCTAATATATGTTTCTTTTTTTTGTGCAGTCTTTTTCAGGAAGCTCTCCTATGGCGTGCACCCCGTGGAAGTGGCGGAGGAAGTTTTGCGCACGGTCAGCAGGCGGAAACAGGAAGTCTTCATGGCCAATCCCATCCCCAAAGCCGCCATTTACGTCCGAACCTTCCTGCCGGAATTGTTCTTTGCTGTGGTTGCCACTGGTGTGAAAGAGAAACATTTCGTGGAGGAGGAGAAGTGAATGTTGCCATATTGGCAAAGAGAAGCCTTGTGACGGTCCTGCTGAATTCTGATACATATTGATACCAATACCTTACTGTCATTGTGTTCTATTACCACACTCACTGTTGGTGCTTTGGGCTTATATAGATATTTTATATGTATAGTATATATCAAATTTCATAACTATGTACAGAAGAGGGTCAGACATTGTACAGTCTGATGACAGGTAAATGGCCAAGCTGTGTGGAACTACAAGTCCCAGCATGCTCTTTGGGCGTGCTAGGACTTTACCAACAGCTGAACATCTACTGCATGCCAATCACATATATTGATGGAGCTGTATCGCTTAAAAGAAAATCTAGATGCAACATTGTCAAATCTATCTTCATATATCCAGGAATCCCACCACCATTAACTGCTGATTCTGCAGCAGATAGAAAATATAAGCATAAGGTCAACTATTCTTGAGAATTGATGGGTGATCCTCTCTTGGGGGGATCAGATTCCTCCGAACAAAGCAAAAAAAAATGGAATTATCTTCATATACAATACATAATCTGATTTAAAACACTGTCTATCCTCTTTAAATGTTGTGTGATTCCAGATTCTGGTGGACCCATTCATAAAAAAAAAATCTATAGATGATTGTCACAAGCATTCCTCCAGTCATGGCAAATTCTGATTGTTTTTTTTTTTTTGCTTAATACGGTGAATTCCTATGATCATTAGCTCCATCTGGTGGCCATAATGTGATATTTTCCCTGATTTGGGTATATTAGGAAAAATACCGCACTATGGACACTAGATGGAGTTATCTATCATAGGTAATTAACAAATTAAGCAAAATACAGTCAATATTTGCCATAGCTGGGCAAATGCACATGACATTTATCCAATATTTTTTTTAATTGATCACTAGTCTTTTCAATAAACATTACTCAGATTGACTGTGAAGACTTCCAAGGGTAAAACTGAGGGGGACCCATGTGCTTCTCACGAGGAATAAGGGATGTGACAGGTACTCTTTGCTGGTATGGTAAGTGATTGCAGATTGTACATTTGAGGAAGATATGAATGTTTGTAACATGTGGACTTTAGAGTTCATTGGATGTTTGTTGTCGGATTCTATGAGATATAAGGAATTCTGGGAACTGAAATAAGTATTTTGTCCTGTACCGCCTCTACATTACATAAAAAGGTGAAACACTTGTTTTGTTGGTTTCTTTATTTGTATCTGCAATGTGATCATTTCCCTGTGAAACAAAAAAATGAATATACAGACAGATGTCCCCATTCTGCACACCCAGGACTGACTGTATATCCACCCTACACGCCCAGGACCAGTTGTATATCCAACCTACATGCCCAGGACCAGTTGTATATCCACCCTACATGCCCAGGACCAGTTGTATATCCACCCTACATGCCCAGGACCAGCTGTAGTGTACATTTATCCTGCACACCCAGGACAAGCTGTACATCCACCCCACACACCCAGGACCAGCTATACATCCACCCTTCACGTCCAGGACTGACTCTATATCCACCCTACACGCCCAGGACCAGCTGTATATCCACCCTACATGTCTAGGAACAGCTGTATGACCACCTTACATGCCCAGGACCAAGTGTGCATCCACCCTACACACCCAGGACTGACTGTATATCCACCCTGCACACCCAGGATCAACTGAATATCCACCCCACATGCCTAGGACCAGCTGTACATCCACCCCACATGCCCAGGACCAGAAGTACATCCACCCTACACACAGGACCACCAACTGTATATCCACCCTACATACCCAGGACCAGCTGAATATCCACCATACACGCCCAGGACCGACTGTATATCCACTCGACACACCTAGGATCACCTGTATATCCACCCCACATGCCTAGGACCAGATGTACATCCACCCTACACACAGGACCAACTGTATATCCACCCTACATACCCAGGACCAGCTGTATATCCACCATACACACATAGGACCGACTGTATATCCACTCTACACACCTAGGATCACCTGTATATCCACCCCACATGCCTAGGACCAGATGTACATTCACCCTACACACACACACAGGACCAACTGTATATCCACCCTACATACCCAGGACCAGCTGAATATCCACCATACATGCCCAGGACCAACTGTATATCCACTCTACACACCACACTTAGGATCACCTGTATATCTACCCTACATGCCCAGGACCAACTATATATCCACCCAACACACACAGGCCCAGCTGTATATCCACCCTACACACCCAGGACCAGCTGTACATCTCCTCTAAACACACAGGACCAGCTCTATAACCAGGACTGAATGTATATCCCCCCCTAAACACCCAGGACCAGCTGTACTCCCCCTTGCACACCCAAGTCTAGATATACTGTGTGTTCTCTCTGCACAGCCTGGACCAGATGTATGTCCCCCCTTTAGTACACATCCAGGACCACATGTACTATATGCTCCCTCCCCCATGCACACACAGGACCAGCTGTACATCCCCTGCACACCCAGGACCAGATGTATGCATCCCTCTCCTCCCAAAAACAAACACACACCGATAACCAGATATATGCCCCCCTCCCAAACACACACCTAGGACCAGACGTATGCCACCCCTACCCCCCAAACACACACCTAGGACCAGATGTATGCCCCCCCCCCCCCCAGACACACACAGAGGACCAGATGTACATTCCACCTTTGTAAACTCAGGACCAGCTGTACATCACGACCTGACTCGATTTTGTTCCAGGAGTGGGACAGGAGGTCCCCATCCTGCTGATGGAGTACAACGCTGTATACTGTCTGTGGCCGATGCTACATGCACTTTATATAGTGCTCATACAGCCGGTGCATCTATTAGTAATAGTAATGAAAAAAATAAAAAAACAATTTTAAGCAAACTGTTTTAAAGTGACAGAAAGCTAGAGTTTGGCTTTAAACTACACAATTTCTGTAGTGATCAATGGATAACACGGTACAGCACTCTATTATATCATAAAAAGGAGCAACTTTTACTGTGTTCTCCAAAGTTACCACAAGATGGCAGTAATAGCCTAAAAATCAATCTTAGAAAACAGCAAGGGCGCTTTCACACTTTATTACATTATAAAGCAGCCTAAACCCTGGCTGGCTCACACTGATGTGATGCGGGATTCTGGAAACGCACAAGATTCGCAGCGGTTTCCCTCATCACACTGCAAGGAAATTGCACGGCGTCCATGCGATCTGCTTTGATAGCGACCTTCACCTCCTCTGCATTGTTGGGTCTGGTGTCTCTCCTCTTCCTCTTGACAATACTCCACAGATTCTCTATAGGGTTTAGGTCAGGCGAGTTTGCTGACCAATCAAGCACAGTGATACAATGATCATGTGACCAGGTATTGGTAGTTTGGCAGTGTGGGCGGTGCCAAGTCCTGCTGGAAAATGAAATCAGCATCTCCATAAAGCTGGTCAGCAGAGGGAAGCATGAAGAGCTCTAGAATTTCCTGGTTGAGGGCTGCGCTGGCTTTGGACTTGATAGAACACAGTGGACCAACACCAGCAAAGGACACGGCTCTCCAAATCATCACTGACTGTGGAACGTTTTGCATTTCATTTGTAAACCAAGGTCCCAGAGTCTGGAGGAGGAGCGAAGAGGCACAGAATCCAAGTTGCATGAGGTCCAGTGTGAAGTTTCCACAGTCAGTGATGATTTGGGGAGCCGTGTCATCTGCTGGTGTTGGTCCACTGTGTTTTATCAGGTCCAAAGTCAGTCTGCTGACCAACTTTATGGAGATTCTGATTTCATTTTCCAGCAGGACCTGGCCCCTGCCCACAGAGTAATGATCGTAATATTAATATGCTTGATTGGCCAGCAAACTCACCTGACCTAAACCCCATAGAGAATCTGTGGGATATTATCAAGAGGAAGATGAGAAACACCAGACCCAACAATGCAGAGGAGGTGAAGGCCGCTATCAAGGCAACCTGGGCCTCCATAACACCTCAGCATTGCCACAGGCTGATCGCCTCCATGCCACACCGCATTGATGCAGTAATTCATACAAAAGGAGCCCCGACCAAGCATTGAGTGCATCCTATACTGTACATGGACAGACTTTTCACTAAGACAACATTTCTGTATTAAAAATCCTTTTTTTTTATTGGTTTATTGGTAATATTCTAAATTTCTGAGATACTGAATTTTACCAAAGACATGGAGCGGAATACATTTTGGCCTAAATTTATGAAGAAATTTGTTTTTTTATTTGTTTTTTTTTTATATATATGTTTTAACCACTTGCCGACTGCTCACTAGAGCTCTGCTGCGGCAAAGTGGTTCGTTATCGTCTGGCGACGTAGACCTACGTCACCAGACACTCCCCTTTCCCGGCGGCGCGTGCGCGCGTCTGGAGGCTCGCTCCCGCTGTATTCAGTCACAGCGGGAGTCGGGCCAGGGGAGGAGCAGCGGCGATTGCCGCTGCTCTTCCCCGATCGTCGGGGAATCAAGTGTGGGGATCTCCGAAGTGACAGGCAGGGTCAGATTGCAGGGTTCAGCATAGCTGAACATGCGATCTGTCCCTGTGTCACTCAGTCACCTCCCCCCCTACACGTCAGTAAGCACCAGGCATACATTAACCCCTCCCTCTCCAATAAAATTAATCCCTTCCCTGCCAGTGTCATTTTTACAGTAACAGTGCATATATATAGCACTGATTACTGCAGTAATGTCACTGGTAACCCCAAAAGTGTCAAAAATGTCAGTCAAGGGTCCGATCTGTCCGCCGCAATGTCACAGTCCCGCAAAAAAAATCGCAGATCGCCGCCATTACTCGTTAAAAAAAAAAACACCAAAAATGACAGAAATCTTTCCCTTAGTAAACGCAATAACTTTTGTGCAAACCAAACAAAATACACTTATTGTGATTTTTTTTTTTACCAAACATATGTAGCAGAAAACAAATTGGCCAAAAATTTTAAAAAAATTTGATTTTTTAATTTTTTGGGGGGGAATTTCATATAAAAAATTTGAAAAATATTGTTATTTTTTCAAAATTTACGCTCTTTTTTTGTTTATAATGCAAAAAATAAAAATCGCACAGGTGATCAAATACCACCAAAAGAAAGCTCTGTTTGTGGGGAAAAAAGGACGTAAATTTTGTTTGGGTACAGCGTCGCACGACCGCGCAATTGTCAGTTAAAGTCGCACAGCGCTGAATTGCAAAAAGTGGCCCAGACGTAAGACAGCAAAATCCTCCGGTGGTAAAGTGGTTAAGTAGAAAATATTATTTTTTTCTAAACTTTTGGTATTTTTATTTTTATATAATAAAAAAATAAAAAAACCCTGTGGGGTTCAAAATCACCCAAGTATTGGGTGCATCCTATACTGTACATGGACAGACTTTTCACTAAGACAAAAATTCTGTATTAAAAATCCTTTTTTTTTATTGGTTTATTGGTAATATTCTAAATTTCTGAGATACTGAATTTTGGGGTGTCACTGGTCGTAAGCCTTTAATCATCAAAATAAAAGAAAGAAATGCTTGAAATCTATCACTTTATGTGTAACACATCTATATAACATATATGAGTTTCACTTTTTGAATTGAGTTTCTGAAATAAAAAAAAAGATATTCTAATTTTCTGAGATGTACCTGTAGAGCTTTCTTTTGGCGGTATTTGATCACCACTGGATTTTTTTTTTTTTTTTTTGTATTATATAAAAAATAAAATTCCAAACATTTTGAGAAAAAAAAAAAAAAAAAACTAATATTTTCTACTTTCTGTTATAAAACATCCAATAAAATAAAATTTGTACATAAATTGAGGCCAGACTGTATTCTGCTACTTGTCTCTTGGAAATAAAAGTCCCAATTGGTGCATATTAATTGATTTGTGTGAAAGTTATAGCGTCTACAAACTATGGTGTATATAATGGAATTTCCACAGCTATAGATGCTATACTGGTAATGGCGGTAATCAGCAATTTATAGTGGGACTGTGATAGGGTGACGGGAAATCTGGCACTAAATGACACAGGCTGGGAGGGTCATGAACTGATACTGATGTAGGGGTTATGATCTAGGGGCAATCAGTGGCATAAATCTGTGCCTAACAATGTGCAGGGCTGCTGTTAGAATTCAGGGGGCCCCATACAGCCTACCTGTAAGGGCCCACCCCCCTCCCCCTTCTGAAAGTGACTGAGGACCTAGATTTATCAGTCTCTTTCTCTGCAGTCGCAGCTTCACAGATGAAAGAATATGAAACACTCTGAGGATTCCTGCTCATTCACAAACTGAAGCATAGTAAACTGTTTACTATGCTTCAGTGATGAATAGGCACAGGAGTGATTAGTGCTGATTGCTCACTGTGTTCATTCAGAAAAGGAAGGGGCCAGTAAATAACATATTTACTGGCCCCTTTGCCTGTTCTCCCCTGTGTGCCTATAGCAGCTGCCAGTGGGAGAGGAGAAGAGGGAAGCCGGAAGTGCTGTGGGGGGAAAGGGGCACATGGGGGGCCCAGGCAGCAGATGGAAGGGGCACATGGGGGGCCCAGGCAGCAGATGGAAGGGGCATATGGGGGGCCCAGGCAGCAGATGGAAGGGGCACATGGGGGGCCCAGGCAGCAGATGGATTGGTGCTGATTGCTCACTGTGTTTATTCAGAAAAAAGGGGCCAGTAAATAACATATTTACTGGCCCCTTTGCCTGTTCTCCCCTGTGTGCCCATAGCAGCTGCCAGTGGGAGAGGAGAAGAGGGAATCCGGAAGTGCTGTGGGGGGAAAGGGGCACATGGGGAGCCTAGGCAGCAGATGGAAGGGGCATATGGGGGGCCCAGGCAGGAGATTGAAGGGGCATATGGGGGGCCCAGGCAGGAGATTGAAGGGGCACATGGGGGGCCCAGGCAGCTGATGGAAGGGGCACATGGGGGGCCCAGGCAGCAGATGGAAGGGGCACATGGGGGGCCCAGGCAGCAGATGGAAGTGGCACATGGGGGCCCAGGCAGCAGATGGAAGGGGCATATGGGGGGCCCAGGCAGCAGATGGAAGGGGCACATGGGGGGCCGTTGCAGCAGATGGAAGGGACACACGGGGGGCCCGGGCAGCAGATGGAAGGGGAACATGGGGGGCCCAGGCAGCAGATGGAAGGGGCACATGGGGGGCCCAGGCAGCAGATGGAAGTGGCACATGGGGGGCTCGGGCAGCAGATGGAAGGGGCATATGGGGGGCCCAGGCAGCAGATGGAAGGGGCACATGGGGGGCCGTTGCAGCAGATGGAAGGGACACACGGGGGGCCCGGGCAGCAGATGGAAGGGGCACATGGGGGGCCCAGGCAGCAGATGGAAGGGGCACATGGGGGGCCCAGGCAGCAGATGGAAGGGGCACATGGGGAGCCTGGGCAGCAGATGAAGGGGCACATGGGGGCCCGGGCAGCAGATGGAAGGGGCACATGGGGGCCCAGGCAGCAGATGGAAGGGGCACATGGGGAGCCTGGGACTGCAAGAGGCTGATACCAAGCCACTGCTTGTGTAAAAAAAAAAAAAAATGTAATGATGTATTAATGATTAGAAAAATGTATTCATGCTTTTTTATATCTGCCTAGAACAGCTTTACCCGCTTACTGCCTGCCCACCATCAAATGACGGCAGAGCGGTGCAGCCATTGTTCTGGGACGACGTCATATGATGGCGCACCAGAACGGCCTCTATCGCACACCCGCGGGGGCGCGCAGTGCGACGATCGTGGCTGCGCCGTGTTGCTAGGACACGGCGCGACCCCGATCTTGGTAAAGAACCAATGACATGGCTCTTTACCCATGTGATCATCTGTGTCCAATCACAGCCGGTCACATGCAAATGAGGAAGTGCCATTTATCGGCTCTCCTCGCCTCACACTGTCAGAGTGCGAGGCAAGGAGAGCCGATCAGCGGCTCCTCCTCATAGGGGAGACAAGGACAGGTAATCAGGGCACTGATCATCAGTGCCCTGATTACAGAAAAGTGAAAAACAGTGCCAATCAGTGCCCACCATCAGTGCCCACAATCAGTGGCCATAGTGCTGCCAGTCAGTGGCCATCAGTGCCTGCTCATCTGTACTGCCCATCATAGTGCTGCCCATCATTGTCCATCAGTGCCGCCCGTCAGTGCTCATCAGTGCTGCCCGTCAGTGCCCAACAGCGCCCCCTCTCAGTGCCCATTAGTGCCGCATTTTAGTGCCCATCAGTGCTGCCTATCAGTGCTCATCAGTGTCGCCTATCAGTGCCCATCAGTGCAGCATATTAGTACCTACTCATCAGTGCCCATAAGTGCCACCTCATTAGTGCCCACCAGTGCAGCCTATCAGTGCCCATCAGTGCCGCCTCAGTGCCCAACAGTGCCCCCTCTCAGTGCCCATTAGTGCCGCATTTTAGTGCCCATCAGTGCTGCCTATCAGTGCTCATCAGTGTCGCCTATCAGTGCCCATCAGTGCAGCATATTAGTACCTACCTCATCAGTGCCCATAAGTGCCACCTCATTAGTTTCCACCAGTGCAGCCTATCAGTGCCCATCAGTGCCGCCTCATCAGCGCACATCAGTGAAGGAGAAAAAAAATATTTATTTTCAAAATTTACTCACAGAAAATAAGAAAAACTTTTTTTTTCAAAATTTTCTGTCTTTTTTTTTTTTTTGTAAGAAATAAAAAAACCCAGCGGTGATTAAATACCACCAAAGAAAGCTCTATTTGTGTGAAAAAAAAATAATAAAAATTTCATATGGGTACAGCGTTGCATGACCGCACAATTGTCATTTAAAGTGTGACAGCGCTGAAAGCTGAAAATTGGCCTGGGCAGGAAGGGGGTGAAAGTGCCCGGTATTGAAGTGGTTAAATAACAAGAGAGTCTGTTATTTGCATAGCGTGACGAATCTTTTTAGCAGCCTTCCTGGTAGAGGCAGCTTTCATGACCCCGAATATCTAAAGGCAGCTCAGCATCACGTGGACGCGGCTGCACCTTCACAAACCTGCCTGGAGCTGCTGGTAACAGACGCACTTCTTCCTCATACCTCAAATAGCAAAACTCCCTGGGAGGGGGATTTTCCTCTTCTGTCCTCTGGCACCAGTAATCCAAAATTCCCCTTAAAAAGGTCACTGCAGAGAAACCACAACCTGGCGGCTGGAAAAGATGCTTTAATCATTTTGATTGGGCCCCATTCACACCTGCGCCATGCGTTCATATCTTTGAATGGGATGCCCTATGCACAGAGAATGCGCCAAATTAGCTCCTGCACCATTTTCTTGCAGACACACGTAACCCTTTGATCGCCCCTAGATGTTACCCCTTTTCCAGCCAGTGTTATTAGTACAGTGTCAGTGTATAATACTATTACTGATCACTGTATTAGTGTCACTAGTGATGTCAGTGTCAGTTAGTGACCCTCCCAGTCAGTGTATAGTACTATCACTAATCACTGTATTAGTGTCACTTGTGATGTCAGTGTCAGTGACCCTCCCAGCCAGTGTCTGTAAGGCTCCATTCACACCTAGGCAATCTGAATCGTGTGCGGAATCGGCACGATTCTGCCCTGCGATTCTAAATCGTAGCAAAACGTGGGACGCGTTTGCGATGCCATTACTTTTTATGGTGCCACAATTTTGCCGCAAATGTCGCTCGCACTGCAATTGCAACAAACTGCAACGAGCTGCGCTGTCACTCAAAAGAAGCTCCTGTTCCTTTTTGAGTGACGTTGCAGCGCGATCGGGGTGCCATTAACCACTTAAGCCCCGGAAGATTTTACCCCCTTCCTACCCGGGGCCTATTTTGCGATTCGACACTGTGCGACTTTAACTGACAATTGCGCGGTCATGCAACGCCTTACCCAAACGAAAGTTACGTCCTTCTTTTCCCACAAATAGAGCTTTCTTTTGGTGGTATTTGATCACCTGTGCGATTTTTATTTTTTGCGCTATAAACAAAAAAAGAGTGACAATTTTGAAAAAATAACAATATTTTTCACATTTTTTTATATGAAATTCCCCAAAAAAAAATGTAAAAATCTAAATTTTTTAACATTTTTGGCCAATTTGTTTTCTGCTACATATTTTTGGTAAAAAAAATTGCAATAAGTGTATTTTGATTGGTTTGCGCAAAAGTTATTGCGTTTACTAACTAAGGAAAAGATTTTTGTCATCTTTGTTGTTTTTTTTTTTAACTAGTAATGGCGGCGATCTGCGATTTTTTTTGCGGGACTGCGACATTGAGGCGGAAAGATCGGACCTCTAACTGACATTTTTGACACTTTTGGGGTTACCAGTGACATTACTACAGTAATCAATGCTATACATATGCACTGTTACTGTAAAAACGACACTGGCAGGGAAGGGGTTAACTTTATTAGTGATCAAGGGGTTAAGTGAGTCCCTAGGGGCGTGATTCTAACTGATTCTAAAGGGGCGTGGCTTTTGATGTAACCACAGAGACATACGATCCTACATAGCAGGACCGTATGATCTCTGCAGTTACACCAGGGAGAATGACAGGCGGCTTTGTTTACATCAGCTGTCTGCCTTTCTCCCTCTCCAGCGGGAGATCGGGAGTGACCGGCGGACATCAGAGCCGCCGTTCACTTGCGCGGGAATCCCTGTGAACGAGCGGGGCGGTAGCACGCCTCCGGCGGCACGCGCTCGCCCCCTATTGGCTCGCGGGTGAGTGACGTACCGGTACGTTCCTTTGCCCAGGAGGGGCTGACTGCCGCCATATATAGTCGTGAGACAGTCGGCAAGTGGTTACGAAATAGTGGCATCGCAAACCCGTTGCGCGTTTTGCCACGATCCGGAATCGCGGGCAGAATTGCAGCAATTCTGCCCACGATTCAAATGGCCTAGGTGTGAATAGAACCTAAGAGTAGAATGTCCGTCACCCTATCACAGTCCCACTATGAGTTGCTGATCACCACCGTTATAATATAGCGCCTTTAGCTGCATAAATTCCAGTATATACAGTACACCATAGTTTGTAGACGCGATTTCACACAAACCAATTATTATACACCTATTGGGATTTTTTTTTTTTTTTTTTACCAAAGACATGGAGCGGAATATGACCTAAATTTATGAAGAAATTTTTTTTCTTATTTGTTTTTTTTTTTATATGTTTTAAGTAGAAAATATTATTTTTTCTAAACTTTTGGCATTTTCATTTTTATATATTAAAAAAAGAGAAAACCCAGTGGTGATCAAAATCACCAAAGGAAAGCTCTATTTGTGTGAAAAAAAAAAATGATATAAATTTAATTTGGGTAGAATGTTGCATGACTGAGGAATTGGCAGTTAACCACTTTACCACCGGAGGATTTTGCTGTCTTACGTCTGGGCCACTTTTTGCGATTCGTCACTGTGCGACTTTAACTGACAATTGCGCGGTCATGCAACGCCGTACCCAAACGAAAGTTACGTCCTTCTTTTCCCACCAACAGAGCTTTCTTTTGGTGGTATTTGATCACCTGTGCGATTTTTACTTTTTGCGCTATAAACAAAAAAAGAGCGTCAATTTTGAAAAAAAAAAAAACAATATTTTTCACATTTTTTTATATGAAATTCCCCCCCCCCAAAAAATGCAAAAATCTAAATTTTTTATCATTTTTGGCCAATTTGTTTTCTGCTACATATTTTTGGTAAAAAAAATGGCAATAAGCTTATTTTGATTGGTTTGCGCAAAAGTTATTAACAAAGGGAAAGATTTCTGTCATTTTTGGTGTTTTTTTTTAAACGAGTAATGGCGGCAATCTGCGATTTTTTTTGCAGGACTGCGACATTGCGGCGGACAGATCGGACCCTTGACTGACATTTTTGACACTTTTGGGGGTACCGGTGACATTACTACAATAATCAGTGCTATACATATGCACTGTTACTGTAAAAAATGACACTGGCAGGGAAGGGGTTAATTTTTATTGGAGAGGGAGGGGTTAATGTATGCCTGGTGCTTACTAACGTGTGTGGGGGGAGGTGACTGAGTGACACAGGGACAGATCGCAGGTTCAGCTATGCTGAACCCTGCAATCTGACCCTGCCTGTCACTTAGGAGATCCGCCTGCTTTGTTTACACAAGCGGGCGGATCTCCACACTGGATTCCCCGACGATCGGGGAAGAGCAGCGGTGATCACCGCCGCTCCTCCCCTGGCCCGACTCCCGCTGTGACTGAATACAGCGGGAGCGAGCCTCCGCCGGCGCGCACGCGCTGCCGAGAGAGGGGAACGTAGGTCTACGTCGTCAGACGTTATCGAGCCACTTTGCCGCAGTAGAGGCTCAGTGAGCAGCGGTAAAGTGGTTAAAGTAGCGTAGTGCTGTACTGTTAAAAAAATAAATAAAAGTAGCGTTGTGCTGAATGAAGGGGGGTAAAACCTTCCAGTGATGAAGTGGTTGAAGAAAACTTACCTGAGCAGCCAAATTTGTATTTAGGACAAAATCATGGAAATATGAAACAGCAAATCTGTAAAATCTAATGCCCCGTACACACGTGCAGATTATCTGCAGACTTTTGTCTGCAGACTTACCTTTTCTATGTAGCGCAAGGGCCTGCTGGATTGCATACAAATTGAAAGTGTTTAGGTTTGACCTCATATTATATGGTTTTGGTAAGTCTGCAGACAAAAGTCTGCAGATAATCTGCACGTGTGTATGGGGCATTAAAGTCGCCCCTAAAGTTGCGTTCAAATTCACACGAACAGCTCAAAATGGGACTCTCTGTCAGGGGTCTTATCTCGGTTTTTGAGTCTTTGACCAATATAATGAAAAACATTGGCTGTGACAACCTCAAAAGCTTCCAAGACTCAGGTGACGGCCTTACTTTATGCAAAACATGAGAAGTCAGTCTCCATGGAGATGCTGCATTGTTTAAATACCGTCAGTGAAATCTTGCTTCACCAGTTTCCTCGCAGTGCTGTAAATACAGTTGATGTCCTACCTGGCAGGGATGGCGTCGTTAGATCTCAACGGAGACCATACCTGCTCTTTGTGTCTGGAGGTTTTCTCAGACCTGATCAAGTTGAGATGTGGACACAACTTTTGCCGGGAGTGTTTTGTCAATGTGTTGGGTTCCCAGGAACGGACTGGTGGTGGCTCTCCAAGTCTTGGGGACATCTGCCCTGGGTGTACATTGGTGCTTCCTACAAACTCAGGCAATCAGCCGTATCTACAACTGGAAACAAGATCGGAGCCTGCAGAGGATCCAGCCGAGATCTTCTGCACTTTCTGTATTCACTCCCGGGTTCCGGCTATCCGGTCATGTCTGCACTGTGAAGCTTCTCTGTGTGCTGGTCATTTGGAAGTCCACACCAAATCAGCCGATCACATCTTGACCAAACCCACCAAGTCTTTCAAGGACAGCAAATGCTCCATCCACAACAAGATCCTGGATTTCTACTGCTGTCAGGATAACCTCTGCATCTGCATATCGTGTCACCTAAAGGAGCACAGAGGGCATCAAGTGTGTGACTTCAACGAAGCCGTTGAAAAGTTGAAGGCAAAAATGGACCTTGCATTGGAGATTTTGACTTCGGAGATGGAGGAAATCAAGAAACGTGTCCATCGTCTTCAGGACCACCAGACTAATCTTCAAGAAAAGGCAGCCGATGTGACGGAGAGAGTTTGTGCCTTGTTTAGGAACCTCAGAAAACAACAGGAGGACCTGGAGAAACAAATCCTGAATGATATCTCTTTGCAAGAAAAGGAAATCTCCCTTTTGGTCTCCAACCGGATCCAACATCTGGAGAAAAACCAGGACGAGCTGTCCAGGAAGATTGGCAACATAAAAGAGTTATACGAAACACCCAACCCTTTGCTGTTCTCTCAGTGGCTGAATTCAGAAAACAGCCTTCATAAGCTTAGACGAGAGAGCATTTCATACAGAAAAGAGGATGTAAAAATGGTGCATGCTTGGAAGGAGTTTGACGAAGGTCCGATCTTTCAGACCTTACACACTGGGCTATTGGACACGGTGGCTACCATCAATAGAGGGATGTTTGTGCAAGAGGCCTCTGACTTGCTGCTGGATGTAAACACGGCCGCCAACAACGTAGCCATAACTGAGGACTTTAAAGAATTGTCATGTCCCGGAAGCGATCAATGGCGCGTCGAAAAGGACGAACGCTTCGATTTCTCTCAGGTTCTGAGCGCCAGAACATTCAGCTCGGGGAGACATTACTGGGACATTGAGGTTGGCGACTCTGGGAATTTCAGGCTAGGAGTTGCTTGCTCTACTATCGAAAGGAAAGGAAAACAAGCTAGAATTGGTAACAATGACAAATCTTGGTGTTTAGGAAAGGAAAATGATACATTTTTCGCCATTTATGACTCAAACAAGAGTACGTTGGGACGTGACTTTTCGTCCCAGAAAATCAGAATCTATCTGGATTACGAGGCTGGCCAGGTATCCTTTTATGAGCTTGGTGACTCCATCCAACACCTTCACACCTTCACCGCCACCTTCACCGAGCCCCTCCATGCCGCCTTCTGTATTTTCTTAAAGAGCTGGGTGAGAATTTTGAGTTAAGAGATGGTGGAGGATCTTCGGTGGGCATTAAAACCTTGCAGGTTTCAAATAAACTCACTTAAATTTCCCTGAAATAAAAGACATATGGGGGGGGGGGGGGGTATTTACTAAAACTGGAGCACTTAGAATCAGCTGTGCATTGTAGCCAATCAGCTTCTAACTTCAGCTTGTTTAACCTCTTCAATACTGGGCATTTTCACCCCCTTCCTACTCAGTCCAACTTTCTGCTTTCAGTACTGTAACACTTTAAATGACAATTCTGAAATGTTTTTTTTTTTTTTCAAAAGGGACAATTTTGAAATTTTATCATTTTTTTTCCACACAATTATAGCTTCCTTTTGGTGGTATTTAATCACTGCTGGTTTTTAATTTTTTTTTTTTTTGCTAAATATTTTTTGCTAAATAAACGAAAAAAGACAGAAAATTTTGAAAAAAAAAATAATTTTTATTTATTTCTCTTAAAATAGTTTGCAAATCAATAACCTTTTTTTTATTTTTTTTTTTATTTCAATTTAGGCCAAAATGTAGTCTGCTACATTTCCTTGGTAAAATAACCCAGTGTATATTATTTAGTCTGTAGGAAAGTTATAGAGTCTACAAACTATGGTTTATATATTTGAAAATTGATAAATCCTGATTCTCATTTCTTAAGGCCCAAACCCATCAGGGCAGTACAAATATCCCCACAAATAACCCATTTTTGGAAAGTAGATAGTCCAAGGTATCAAGTAAGAGGCATGGCAAATTTTTTGAAGTTTGTCACAATTTTTTGGAAAATTAAGAGATAAAAAGAAAATTGTTTTCTTTTCACATTTTTTTTTTTTTACATACTGTCACCAGTGTCATCATAAAACTGGTGTGGCGGTGATCAGTGACACTGACTGGTGACAGTATGTAAAAAAAAAAATATATATATAATTTTTTAAAAGTTAAAAAAAAAAAAAGGTTTTCTTTATTCTTTATTATTTTTTATTTCCAACGTCTGAGCTCTATGTCACTTCTGAATCCAAGGGAGGGTAAATGGAAGCACAGAATGTTGGGTTGAAAGGAGGTGGGTGGCTCCTGGAAGTACGGAATGCCACATTTATTTCACTGTTATGCTTTAGGCTTATTATCTATTTGTCCTGTTTACCGTTATCACCAAGAATGGAAGTGAAAGATCATCCCAACATTTTGAGTTGTCACCAGAACAAGAAGAGGGATGAATTCTTCCAATGGGGACATTAGTTCTGGCGACAACCAGGGATTCCCTCACTTTGCATGGATTTTCTCTTACTTCCTGTTTTGGTGATGGGACAAAAAGTGAAGAGAAATCTCCCTGATGGGGTACATATAAGTGATCGACCGATATCGTTTTTTCATTGCCGATACCGATATTTTGGTCATCGCGTATCGGTATTGGCCGATATTTCTAGTACATTTAAAACATTTTTTATTTTTTTTACATGGCAGGTACTCTTGTGGAGGGATATGGGGCTCCAAAAGACTCCAAACCCCTCCTCTGCACTTAAAAGCATTTAAAACGCCAAGTTTGGCTATTTTGAATGCTGTCATTTTTTAAATCTGGCCCTGAGTACCCGGAAGTGAGGTCATGACATCACTTCCGGGTTTTTGCATGGAGACCCGATCAGAGCTGAATGCGGCTTTGATCGGGTCTTCGGTGGTCGTGCAGGCTGGTTGCCCGGGTCTCCCGGTGGGGCGGGAGATCCGGGCGAGCCGCGGAAGGCGGCGGGAGGGGGGGGGGGGACGTCCCCTTCCACTCCTTGTAATGACAGCCGAGCGGCTTCTCAGCCACATAGGTTGTCATTACAAGACAGCCGACCGTCAGCTATGGACGCCGGTACCGGGGTGCAAGAATCACTCCGGTACAAGCACTTTCTCGAAATATCGGCAATATCGGTCACCTCCGGGGCCGATTCCGATATATTGGGGAAAGTGCATATCGGCCCTTGATATCGGCTTTGCCAATAATCGGTCGATCTCTAGTACAAATGGCAAAGACTGACAGGGGTTATAACTCTCCCTTACTCTATCCAAAATATAAAAAAGGTGTTGCCTTTAGATCTATTTTAACAATTTCTTTTTTTTTTTATGATTGAGGTTGGTTAATTTTTATGATTTTTTCCAAAAATGGAAATTCCGTGTCACAATTGTTATATTACATGAGCAGGTCAATTTATTATACTGTATATACTATTCTTGCTATATTATTGATTTTTCGTGTATTTTATTTGGAAGAATGGATTCATAAAGATGATTGCACAAGCTGGACTACAACACACCTCAATGCACAAAAAAAAAAAAAAAAAAAAGCTTTGGAGTGCAGTGAGGCGCCGTTCTCAATGAATGTGCAATTTCTAGATACAAAAGGTCAATCTGTCAGGAAATCTATTACACTAAATATTCTCCATTTTCCTGACATCGGAAACCTTTGTATAAGGAATATGATTGGATTGTATCCTGGCCTAATATAATAAACAGTTGTTGTGAATTGAGCGATCTCAATGTGTCTTAATATGAAAGTTGTCCCTCTGCAATGTTTGTGATGTTTTCTTATATCCGGGGTCTTCAAAGGTTTTAGTATGAGGGCCACATTGTATGTTGTACAATCTGTTCTATAACCATTCTGCCCCATACATCCAGGAATGCTCATCAGATTCCCCCTTACATTCAGGAGTGCCCAGCTGAGGTCCTCCCCCACTCCAAATCCCCACTCCCAGCACACCCCCACACCCCCCCCCCCCCCCATTTCCCCTTCTAGCACAATTCCCATCCCTCCTCTACCCCATTTATTCCTACTAGCACAATCCCCCCCCTTACCATATCACCTCTTCTAGCCCCCCAACCCCCCCCCCCCTAGCACAAATCCTCTTCCCCCCTCCCAACACAAATCCCCCTAAAACACCACTCCTACCACATCTTGCCCAAAAACATTTCCCCTCCTAGGACAATTCTTACGCCCTGCTGCCCCCCAAATTCCCCCTCGCAAAATAAATCCCCTCCCCCCATCTCCTCATGGTGCCCCCCCCACCTCACATGATACCACAGCGCCCAGTGCAGCCGCCCCTCCTGCCCACCAGAGCTCCCCTTACATTTTGGAGTGCCCAGCAGAGCCCCCCTTACATTCATGAATGCCCAGTTCAGTCCCCCTTACATTGAGTGTACACCACAGAGTCCCCTCTTACATTCAAGAGTGACCATCACAGTGCTACAATACGTTAAGGGGTGCCCAGAAGAGTCGCCCCCACAATCAGGAGTGGCAAATAGAATCCCTCTTTATATTCAGGAGTGCCCCGCAGAGTCCCTTCTTATATGTTACAGTCCTTTACATTTAAGTGTGCCCAGCAGAATCCTCCTCACACCCATCACTGTGCCGCCATACATTCAGGGGTGCCCAGAAGGGTCCCCCCTTGCATTCAGGTGGCAGAGCAACAGGGCAGAATCTGGGTTGGGGCAGGTGTGGATGGACCTCCTGTGAGCACTGGGTGGGAAAATCAAACATGTTATTGTTCGCTAGGACACCGGCGGTCCAAGCAACCAACGACAGCTGGGAGGGGGCAGAATAATCTGCGCTGGGGACAGGAGAGGGTCACGGCTGCTGGCTGATAATAGATGTGCCGGCCTCTGTGGTAAGATACACAGACCAATGCCACCACTGCCAGACAGCCAGTCAGGGTATTATCCCAGACAGTTCCTGTGGGCCAGAAAAAATCTTGTAAATGGGCCAGATGTGGCCCATGGCTGTGGGTGAGAGGCCCCTGTGGTACATGATGAGGGTTTTGGTTTTCTCTTTAACCCAAAAGAGTGAGCAGCCTCTAGGAGATAGAGAAAAAAATAAATAACGGAGAAGCAGCGATTCAAGATCGTGCAAAAGTCCCCTGGCTGCTCCCAATACTACATTGTTTATACAGGGTAGCAGAGACCGTGAATACCTATTGTACATTATACACAGCATCCTGCACATTATACACTAGATGACCACATTGTTTTCTCCTCTACACAAAGCCTGTGTTCTATCAGAAAACCCTACCCCATCAGATTTCCCTACCTACGTCGTTTCCGGTGCAGGCTCGTCATGCACCAGCTGTAGCCGCGTCACACGTCCTACTGCGCATGTGCGGAATAGGTAGGGAATTTTGATAACATCGTAAGGGGGTGAGGCAAAAGTCCTACTGTGCATGCGCACCAACGGATAGGGTAGCCGCATCTCTTATAACAAGCATCCATCCGATCTCCATGGCATACACTGCGCCGAGCCGACACTGGGACAATCCTATTCCCTACCCGCACGCCCACTGTCTAATTGTCGGGTCGGCGCAGTGTGGGGCATGGAGATCGGATTGTCGGGTCGCTGCAGTGTCGGCTCGGGGCAGGGTCGGGTCAGCGCAGTGTGGGCCATAGAAATCGGATGGATGTTTGTTATCAGAGATCCCGCTTCCCGACCCGTTGGTGCGCATGCACACTAGGACTTTTGCCTGACCCTTACGATGTTATCAAAATGCCCTACCTATTCTGTGCATGCGCAGTAGGACTTGTGACGTGGCTACTCCTGATTCATGACGAAGACACATCTGATCCGCAACCGGAAATGACAAAGGTATGGAATTCTGACAGAACACCGGCTCCATAAAGACATCGCTTGACCAGGTGGGTGTGGAGGAACTCTAGAGGTCTTCAAAGAGCCCTGCTGACCTTAAAGCGGAGTTCCGGGCACGAAATTCATTTTGTAATAAATACTGCATTGTATTACTTACCCTCCGCTGAGTCCAAATTGGATATTCCCATATTTTTTTTTTTATTCACTTACCTGTATACAGAGGTTTGTATACTCACCTTTCCAAGCACTTCCTCCCTCCTGCGCCTCGGCTCTCCTCGTCACTTCCGCGCCGCAATGCGTCATGGGAGCTCTTCCTCGGCGCTCCCATGATGCACTTTGCAGTCACGTGGGCGGCCGACCGCTGTTCTCATCGCGTTATTTCCAAACAGGAAATGACGCGATGTTAGGCGGAGCCCAGCGCGGACGGCGCCATTTTTAAACCTCTCCTGCACGTTGTTGGAGCTTCCGGGAGGCGGGGGGTGGATTTATAGGGGCGGCAACTTCCTGTAACATTGCCGTCCCTATGGAAACCAGTACTATGCCGATCGCATAGTACTGGGCATGCGCGAGAATTCGCGCTCGACTCACAGGCCTACGCCCACTGGAATCAGGAAGAAGGGAAGACATTTCCCCAGAACGGAATCGGCAGTCCACAACAAAGATGGCGCCGCACAGCAGAAATTATATAAAGTAAGATTTTATTCTTGCAAACTGATTATTTCACCATTCTAACCAGGATTAGCGGATGTATCGATGTGTAAGGGTGATTGTTAGGGGGAGATTAAAAAAAAAAAAACGATTCTGTGCCCGGAACTCCGCTTTAACCCTACTTAACACTTTTGGGATGAATTGGATGGAACTCTGATTGTAAGCCATGTCTTCTCACCCAATATCAGTACCTGACTCCAAAATCTGGAAAAGCCTTCCCAGAAGAGTTGAGGGTGTTGTGCCGCAAACGTTGGGACAACTCCATAATAATTCCCATGGTGTTGGAATGAGAATACCTCATGTACATTATATACATTTCTGTACATGATATGCTCCCTTTTGTGTACACCCTTCTACATTTTCCATACCCCCTTCTGTACATGGTATACTGTATACCATACAGCTGTATATTATACACCAGAGATCTCCAAACTACGGCCCTCCAGCTGTTGCGGAACTACACATCCCATGAGACATTGCAAAACTCTGTCATTCACAGACATGACTAGGCATGATGGGAATTGTAGTACCTGAACAACTGGAGGACCATAGTTTGGAGACCCCTGTTCTACACAGTGCTTTGTGTATATTCATATCCAGACCCCATATCCTGTTTATCGTTCCAATCCATGCAATGCCTGTAGACAATACACTTTGATGTCTCCTCTCTGGATGGAAGGATGGAGCTGCCAACTCACCATCCCTGGGCTTAATTGACATGGAGAGGACTTTTGGCACTGGTAGTCCTCTATCCACCACGGGAGTGCAGAGCAGTGAGCTGCGTGTAGAACACTCATCTGAACCTGGCAGTGCTGTAAGGGTGGCCATACATGGTATTAGAATGTGTAACTCCAAAAACAATAAGCAGTGAGATAAATATCAGTCCTTGGACATGCTAGAACTGGCTGTGACCTTCTTGGTGACATGGCAGAGTACCTGTGCTTATGGGACATTCAACACATTTAAACGCTTTTTCTACACAGGACGTGGATGAAAAGGGGCTCATCAACTCCAAGATTTTCCAAAAAGTTGGTAGGTTGGGTGCAACTCAATAATGCCCCCTAGGTGAGCCTTACATGGCCTGACCTTTGTCTGATTGCTGTAGAGGCCACTGGAATTAGACCCTGCATGGCTGTCTTTTCTCAGGCAACCAGAATCCTGTTTCTACACCTTGATTAGTTGAGGAATGATTTCTGATTAGCAGCTACAGTGCCCTGCGAAAGTATTCAAACCCCTTGAACTTTTTGACCTTTTGCCACATTTCAGGCTTCAAACATAAAGATATAAAACTGTAATTTCTTGTGAAGAAACAACAACAAGTGGGACACAATCATGAGGTGGAATGAAATTTATTGGACATTTTAAACTTTTATAACAAATAAAAAACTGAAAAATTGGGCGTGCAAAATTATTCAGCCCCCTTAAGTTAATACTTTGTAGCACCACCTTTTGCTGCGATTACAGCTGTAAGTCGCTTGGGGTATGTCTCTATCAGTTTAGATCTCTGCAGTTCATCCAGAGTGATCATGGGCCTCTTGGCTGCATCTCTGATCAGTCTTCTCCTTGTAGGAGCTGAAAGTTTAGAGGGACAGCCAGGTCTTCGTAGATTTGCAGTGGTCTGATACTCCTTCCATTTCAATATTATCGCTTGCACAGTGCTCCTTGGGATGTTTAAAGCTTGGGAAATCTTTTTGTATCCAAATCCGGCTTTAAACTTCTCCACAACAGTATCTCGGACCTGCCTGGTGTGTTCCTTGTTCTTCATGATGCTCTCTGAGCTTTAAACGGACCTCTGAGACTATCACAGTGCAGGTGTATTTATACGGAGACTTGATTACACACAGGTGGATTCTATTTATCATCATTAGTCATTTAGGTCAACATTGGATCATTCAGAGATCCTCACTGAACTTCTGGAGAGAGTTTGCTGCACTGAAAGTAAACGGGCTGAATAATTTTGCACGCACAATTTTTCTGTTTTTTATTTGTTGTTAAAGTTTGAAATATCCAATAAATTTCGTTCCACTTCATGATTGTGTCCCACTTGTTGATTCTTCACAAAAAATTACAGTTTTATATCTTTATGTTTGAAGCCTATAATGTGGCAAAAGGTCGAAAAGTTCAAGGGGGCCGAATACTTTCGCAAGGCACTGTATCAGGTACTGCTGCTTGCACCCCCATCTTGTATCTGAGACACAATGGTGGTTGATTTACTATAACTGGAGAGTGCAAAATCTGGTGAAGCTCTGCACAGAAACCAAACAGGTTCCATATTTTTTTTTGTCAAAGCTAAACTGAATAAGCTGAAGTTAGACGCTGATTGGCTACCATGCAGATCTGCACCAGATTTTTCACTCTTCAGTTTTAGTAAATCAATCCCTATATATTGTTGGACTCTCTGAATGTCATGTCTGAATTTGCAATATCAAATTTCATCCACAGATGGCGCTGCAGATGAAATCTGAAATTATGGTTTCCAAGGAGCATGGGGGGTCATCTTATCGGAGGGAGTTTTAATAAATCCACCTCTATACACAGTATTGTTGGACCATCTGAATGTCATGTCTGAGACTGTAATACCACATTTCATCCACAGGTGGCGCTGAATATTAAATCTGAAATTATGGTTTCCAAAGAGCATGGGGGTTATCTCTTTACGTTGTAAGAGGCAGCCATATTAATTTTTCTATGCAGATATCTAAAATGTAGCTACTCATCATACATACACCATGACTCTTGGGCCTTTTATGAGATTTTTTTTATTCCAAAAAATAAAAAATAAAACTTGTGACACCAACCCATAAAAAGTCAGAGACTTCATGCAGTGTCCAGTACCAAAGAAAAAGCACCATAACATTTTTTTAGAAATCGCTTGCATTCAAAAGTTCATCGAGGTATTCCACCACATCGCCCTCATCGTCATCTACCAAGTTCTGCATGGCAAAGTGGTACATCTCTTTTTGTTTGGTCGTGATGTTATAGAAGAGGGAGGCCTCAGGACGGGGATTAAAGTTTGACTCTGAAAGGCTCCATTTCTCCTTGTGGTATTGGTAGTAGACCATGTTCTGCTTCATGACGTCATCATCCGGGTCAAAGAGTAGATAGCTTGCTGCACAAGGGGCGGCATTCCGAACGTCATTGAGTTTGTAGTAGGCAAACTGCAGATAGTGGTACATGGTGGCCACAAATTTTTCTACCACATACCCTCCGATGATTGGGGTGAGCTCACCCTCACATTTTATTTTGCATCTCAGCACTTCGATGTAGTGATCCGCCACCGATGGATAGAAGTCCTTGAAATCTTTGATGTCCCTGGACCCTTCACAGGCGGCCGTGCATTCCTGGAAGGCCTTATAGAAGTCGGGTAAGGCAAGCTCCATGTCGGAGATGGAGGTTCTCCAATTCTCTCCATTGTAGGCCCTCACAGCTCTGATGAACAAGTTCTCGTAGTTTTTGGTCTCCAGATCTTTGATGTGGTTCTCGGTGTCTGGCATACTCTTATAATAGGCCATGTTCCTCTTCATCATCTCATCGTCAGGGTGCATCAAGAGGTAAGTATGGGCAGCTGAAACTGCCTTGGGTAAGTTATCGGTCTTAAAGTAGGCATATTGCAGGAATTTGTAGGGCTCCCGGGCCTGGAACTCCAGCATAGTCTCTCTGCTGGGCTGAGACTGACGGAAGGCGGGGAGACCCTGCTTACAACGTTTCAGGCATCGAGATCTCATCAGAACGTCTCCGAACACCCTGAGCTCGGGGAAGTCATTGAACCGACCTTGGGACTGATTCCCATTTTCCATGCCCTGCGGTGGAGGGTTGTCATCTATCCGGGCTGTACTGCAGTTTAGGTTACAGAAGGCCTCACTGTCTCTCAGGAGCCGGTACAGCCTCAAGCTTATCTCAAGGTAATGGACGCTCTCCGGCCACTTCTCGACTGAGTACTGGTCCAGCCCGTACTTATAGGCCGACTCGAGGGGCATCAGTTCATCTCGGGGGTAACTTCTGAAGCTGTAATGTTCATACTGAGCGCTGACTGAGAGGGCGAGGAGAAGAAGGGAAGCGCAGCAAATCTTGAGGGCCATGGTGATATCGGCTTAAATTCAGGTGCTAGATAAGAAGAAGAACATGTAGTTGTGAGGAGTTTTTATTTGCTATATACATACATTAAAAACACATTTAAAGCTGAAGTTTAAACAGGATATGTTTTGCCTTCCTTGGTTCGCCCTTGCCTCCTAAGGCCTCATTTACAATTGCTCCAACTTTAACACACATTAAAACGCCTACTGCTTCAGCATTCTTTTTTGAAGCTTCTGTGATGCTTTGATTATGTTTTTCGAAGCTTTAATGAAGCTTGAAAAATGCCCTGTGTGTGTTGATTTTCAGCCCAGTAATACCCCAACTCAGCAGATCCTCAGCTCATTCATACCCCTGTTCAGCAGATCCCCAGTAAATATGGGCTCTGATCGACTTGAACATCAGCTGTTCATGCGTTCGCTGAACACACAAACAAATGGGGCGCTCAACGGGAAGTTCACCCGCTGATGAGCGCCCCATAATGCACTGTGCTGTTGCAGTGCATTGATTGCTGATGATTGGCCAAAGCATGCACCTGACCTGTATGCTTTGGCCAATCATAGAACAATGTCCAGTCAGAGCCATGATTGCCAAAGGCAGGGTGCCTTTAGCCAATTATGGCCACGCCCCACACTATATAAGGCTGCTGCTTACACGGCAGCCGTGTATAGCGTGTGATAATAGAGATTAGGCCGGTAGTCAGTGCATAGTGAGTTAAGTCAGTGTAGTGTATAGGTTATACCCCGCTTTTAAAATGTATAGATATGTTGTAGTCCTAGGTCCCCCCTCGGTGCTACCCACGTTTTGTGTCCCTGTTACTTATAGTTCGGGAACAGTGCCATGTCAAGCTGACCAATATTTCCCATAGACGCCAATGTTAACATCTTCCCGTCCGCGCTATAGCTGAAAGACGGCTACAGCGTGGACCTTAAAGCGGAGTTCCACCCAAAAGTAGAACTTCCGCTTTAAATAGTCCTAACCCCCTGACATGCCACATGTGGCATGTCATTTTAGGGGGGGGGGGGGTACCTAGTTTTGACAGGTACAGCTCCCACTTCCGCTCGGAGCGCCACAGCGCCCTGAGCGGAAGTTCTCCTCTCTCCTTCCCTCCCTGCAATCTTCTGGGACATGTCAGAGGTCCCAGAAGATTGCCGGCCAATCACGACGCATAGTGCAACTCGCGCATGCGCAGTGCATACCCGGCTGTGAAGCCGCAAACTGTCACAGCCGGGTGCCCACATCAGTGATGCTGGCGCCGCAGAGCAGAAAGGGAGAAGACGGCACATCGCTGGACCGTGGGACAGGTGAGTGTGCGGTTAGTCTGGAACTCCGTTTTAATTGCCGGGAGGGCGTCCATGTACGTCCTCCCATGCATGAGCCACCTGTGCGCTCCCTGAGGAGCGTGCGTGGCTTGCTATGTCAATGAGACTCGGCTGATCACAGATCGGAGTAAGGGGCCGGTCCCGGCCCCTCACCATGTGATCAGCTGTCATCCAATGACAGCTGATCATGTGATGTAAACAGCAGCCGGCGATCAGCTTTTTTTTCCTCCTCACGCTGTCAGTCCTCTCTCTCCGGCCCACACTCACCTTCGTACCCATGTTGCACACTATGTCTGCTACTTGCTCGACTCCAGTCTGGACCCTGCTCAACTTTCTGCTGCACCACGCTGCACACCAGATGGGACGTCTGCACCAGACACTCCCAGAATATATACACATGAACCGGAAGGAACTACTGATGACATGTTTTCGGGTTAAATTGCTCACAAGCTTTATTGAAGCTTGGCAAATGCCCTGTGTGTGTTGATTTTTGATTTGTTTTAAAGGGACCTCAGATCAGTAATACCCCCACTCAGCAGATCCCCCGTTTATTAGTCCCCCTGTTCAGCAGGTTCTCAGATCATTGGTACCCTCGTTCAGCAGATACCCGGCTTATAAGTCCCTCCAGTGGGTTGTGCTCAGTGTTAGATAACGGCAATGAACTCCCTTGGGACTTGGGCTACTGCCTTTGTGGTACGGCCTTTTGGTCGGCCTTATGGTCATTTCCACATCTAGACTTGGAAAAAGAGGAAGGAAGGAGAGCCGAGTGTCCAAAAAAGTACATCAAGTCAACGCCTTTTGGGAGAAAGGACTCCACCTTCCTCGGGGCTGTTGCTGCATGCTATTCCTACACCAGATATATATTTGAGAGGTATTAGAGAACAGACTGACAGAGTGATGGCTGAGGTTGGGGGTGCAGCAATGAGTCCCTTACCCCCGAAATGCATAGGCTTGATGTACTTGTTACAACTGTCAAACGCTTTTGAACCCACCACCGCCCAACTTTATATTTGCATTTTCTTAAGACACCAGGTGCTCCTACCTTTAAGGCTTTATTAAAGCAGCACTTCACAAATTGACCTTAGGTCCATATTCTGCCCCCCTGACTGGAGTAATGGCACTGCTAGAACAGTTAAGGGGCAAAAATGTATAAACCTATTACAAGACAATTTTATGGTGCAGATTATGTGGGCCCCGACTAGAAATTATGTTCTGCTGGACCTGGTATTTAAAACCATGCAGAGCTTATTACCCATATTCATATAAAAGAACAAGGATGAGGGCTGCTCTCCAGGACTTAGACTGGGAGGGAATATTGGCATAGATGAACACAGAACAGAAATGGGAATTCTTCAAAAAGACTGTATGTGAACTCACAGCAAAGTATATTCCCACGGGTAATAAGTTTAAAAGGCTAAAAACAAAACCTATGTGGCTCACGGCCAAAGTTACAAAAGCTATAAATAATAAGAAAAGAGCTTTTAAAAAATATATAAATGAAGGAACACTATCATCGTTTAAATGCTATAAAGAATATAACAGAATAAGTAAAGAGGAATGCAAAAATTCAAAACGAACGACAGATTGCAAAGGATAGTAGGACAAACCCCCAAAAATTCTTCAAATATATTAATAGTAAAAAGGTCAGGTCTGAGCATGTAGGCTTTTTACAGAATAATCTGGAGTGGGTTACTGGGGACAAATAGAAGGCAAATTTATTAAATACTTTTTTCAGCTCTGTGTATACAAAGGAGCATGGGGGAGCTCATGTCCATAATGGGGATTGTATTGACACAGCCCCAAATGATCCACAATGGCTCATAAGTGATATGGTCCAGAAATATTTAAACAAAATAAAAGTGGATAAAGCCCCTGGACCAGATGGTGTTCACCCCCAGATCCTAAAAGAATTGAGATCTGTCATTTAAAAGACTTTGTTTCTAATTTTTAGGGACTCGTTAAGGACTGGAATAGTACCACTGGATTGGCGTAGGGCCAATGTGGTGCCTATATTTAAAAAGGGATCAAATTCTTCACCAAGTAACTATAGACCTGTTATTTTACCTTCTATAGTCGGGAAGATACTGGAGAGTTTAATAAAAAACCACATAGCTGAGTTCTTGCTGGAAAAAAATATTTTAAGCAACAGACAGCATGGATTCATGAAAGACAGAAGTTGTCAAACAAACCTGATTTCTTTTTAAGAGGAGGTAAGTAAAATCTTGGACAGAGGGGTGGCTGTGGTATACTTGAACAGAGGGGTGGCTGTGGATGTGGTATACTTGGACAGAGGGGTGGCTGTGGACGTGGTATACTTGGACAGAGGGGTGGCTGTGGACGTGGTATACTTGGACAGAGGGGTGGCTGTGGACGTGGTATACTTGGACAGAGGGGTGGCTGTGGACGTGGTATACTTGGACAGAGGGGTGGCTATGGACGTGGTATACTTGGACAGAGGGGTGGCTGTGGCATACTTGGACAGAGGGGTGGCTGTGGCATACTTGGACAGAGGGGTGGCTGTGGCATACTTGGACAGAGGGGTGGCTGTGGCATACTTGGACAGAGGGGTGGCTGTGGCATACTTGGACAGAGGGGTGGCTGTGGCATACTTGGACAGAGGGGTGGCTGTGGTATACTTGGACAGAGGGGTGGCTGTGGTATACTTGGACAGAGGGGTGGCTGTGGTATACTTGGACAGAGGGGTGGCTGTGGATGTGGTATACTTGGAAAGAGGGGTGGCTGTGGACGTGGTATACTTGGACAGAGGGGTGGCTGTGGATGTTGTATACTTGGAAAGAGGGGTGGCTGTGGACGTGGTATACTTGGACAGAGGGGTGGCTGTGGACGTGGTGTACTTGGACAGAGGGGTGGCTGTGGACGTAGTATACTTGGACAGAGGGGTGGCTGTGGACGTGGTATACTTGGACAGAGGGGTGGCTGTGGATGTTGTATACTTGGAAAGAGGGGTGGCTGTGGACGTGGTATACTTGGACAGAGGGGTGGCTGTGGACGTGGTGTACTTGGACAGAGGGGTGGCTGTGGACGTAGTATACTTGGACAGAGGGGTGGCTGTGGACGTGGTATACTTGGACAGAGGGGTGGCTGTGGACGTGGTGTACTTGGACAGAGGGGTGGCTGTGGACATGGTATACTTGGACAGAGGGGTGGCTGTGGACGTGGTATACTTGGACAGAGGGGTGGCTGTGGACGTGGTATACTTGGACAGAGGGGTGGCTGTGGATGTGGTATACTTGGACAGAGGGGTGGCTGTGGACGTGGTATACTTGGACAGAGGGGTAGCTGTGGATGTGGTATACTTGGACAGAGGGTTGGCTATGTACGGCGTATACTTGGACAGAGGGGTGGCTGTGGACGTGGTATACTTGGACAGAGGGGTGGCTGTGGACGTGGTGTACTTGGACAGAGGGGTGGCTGTGGACATGGTATACTTGGACAGAGGGGTGGCTGTGGATGTGGTATACTTGGACAGAGGGGTGGCTGTGGACGTGGTATACTTGGACAGAGGGGTGGCTGTGGACGTGGTGTACTTGGACAGAGGGGTGGCTGTGGACATGGTATACTTGGACAGAGGGGTGGCTGTGGACGTGGTATACTTGGACAGAGGGGTGGCTGTGGACGTGGTATACTTGGACAGAGGGGTGGCTGTGGACGTGGTATACTTGGACAGAGGGGTGGCTGTGGACGTGGTATACTTGGACAGAGGGGTGGCTGTGGATGTGGTATACTTGGACAGAGGGGTAGCTGTGGATGTGGTATACTTGGACAGAGGGTTGGCTATGTACGGCGTATACTTGGACAGAGGGGTGGCTGTGGACGTGGTATACTTGGACAGAGGGGTGGCTGTGGACGTGGTGTACTTGGACAGAGGGTTGGCTGTGGACATGGTATACTTGGACAGAGGGGTGGCTGTGGATGTGGTATACTTGGACAGAGGGGTGGCTGTGGATGTGGTATACTTGGACAGAGGGTTGGCTGTGGACGTGGTATACTTGGACAGAGGGGTGGCTGTGGACGTGGTATACTTGGACAGAGGGGTAGCTGTGGAAGTGGTATACTTGGACAGAGGGTTGGCTGTGGACGTGGTATACTTGGACAGAGGGGTGGCTGTGGACGTGGTATACTTGGACAGAGGGGTGGCTGTGGACGTGGTATACTTGGACAGAGGGGTGGCTGTGGACGTGGTGTACTTGGACAGAGGGGTGGCTGTGGACGTGGTATACTTGGACAGAGGGGTGGCTGTGGACGTGGTATACTTGGACAGAGGGGTGGCTGTGGATGTGGTATACTTGGACAGAGGGGTGGCTGTGGACGTGGTATACTTGGACAGAGGGGTAGCTGTGGATGTGGTATACTTGGACAGAGGGTTGGCTATGTACGGCGTATACTTGGACAGAGGGGTGGCTGTGGACGTGGTATACTTGGACAGAGGGGTGGCTGTGGACGTGATGTACTTGGACAGAGGGGTGGCTGTGGACATGGTATACTTGGACAGAGGGGTGGCTGTGGATGTGGTATACTTGGACAGAGGGGTGGCTGTGGACGTGGTATACTTGGACAGAGGGGTGGCTGTGGACGTGGTATACTTGGACAGAGGGGTAGCTGTGGATGTGGTATACTTGGACAGAGGGTTGGCTGTGGACGTGGTATACTTGGACAGAGGGGTGGCTGTGGATGTGGTATACTTGGACAGAGGGGTGGCTGTGGACGTGGTATACTTGGACAGAGGGGTGGCTGTGGACGTGGTATACTTGGACAGAGGGGTGGCTGTGGACGTGGTATACTTGGACAGAGGGGTGGCTGTGGACGTGGTATACTTGGACAGAGGGGTAGCTGTGGATGTGGTATACTTGGACAGAGGGGTAGCTGTGGATGTGGTATACTTGGACAGAGGGGTAGCTGTGGATGTGGTATACTTGGACAGAGGGTTGGCTGTGGACGTGGTATACTTGGACAGAGGGGTGGCTGTGGATGTGGTATACTTGGACAGAGGGGTGGCTGTGGACGTGGTATACTTGGACAGAGGGGTGGCTGTGGACGTGGTATACTTGGACAGAGGGGTGGCTGTGGACGTTGTATACTTGGACAGAGGGGTGGCTGTGGACGCGGTATACTTGGACAGAGGGGTGGCTGTGGACGTGGTATACTTGGACAGAGGGGTGGCTGTGGACGTTGTATACTTGGATAGAGGGGTGGCTGTGGACGCGGTATACTTGGACAGAGGGGTGGCTGTGGACGTGGTATACTTGGACAGAGGGGTGGCTGTGAATGTGGTATACTTGGACAGAGGGGTGGCTGTGAACGTGGTATACTTGGACAGAGGGGTGGCTGTAGACATGGTATACTTGGACAGAGGGGTGGCTGTAGACGTGGTATACTTGGACAGAGGGGTGGCTGTAGACGTGGTATACTTGGATTTTGCAACAACGTGTGACACAGTTCCCCACACACGGCTAATGTGTAAGGTAAAGTCTAAGGCTTGGAAAGATCAGTTTGTAAATGGATAGAAAATTGGCTAAAAGATAGAATTCAGAGAGTAGTGGGTAATGATTCTTACTCTGAATGGTGTAAGGTTATGCACATTTCATGCACAGATGTCTATGCAATTAGCACCTGAAATTGCAAAAAGTAGTGCAAGAACTGTTCTTGAAATTTGACTGCTTCCATTGTGGACAATAGGGTGCAGCTTGTCATGCGATTTGAAACTATTAAAATCGCATGACAAGTTGCACTGGTGTGACAGGGGGTTCAAATATGTAGTGTTAGTAAGCCTTCAGTCACACTGAACACAGCTTTCAAATCATGTGACTTCACTTAAAGCCGCAAGATTTCTAAACCGCATGTCAGTGTGACGTCAGATGCGACATCTCTGCGACTTCATGCACAGATGTCTAAGCAAGTCGCGCCTGAACTTGCAAAAATTAATGCAAGAACTACTTAAAAAATCAGTGCAACACCGATGGAGCTAGAGTCAGACCGTTTCCATTGCGGACAATAGAGTACGACTTGTCATGCGATTTGAAACGATCACATTGCATGAGAAGTCGCACCGGTGTGACCGGGGGGCTCAAATAAGTAAGCCTTTGGTCACATCAATACAGCTTTGAAATTGTGCATCGTTACTTGAAGCAGTGCAACCTCAGAGACTCTGATGGAGTCGCACTGATTTGACCGCTTCCATTGCAGGCAATAGGGTGCGACTTGTCATGCCATTTGAAACAATCAAATCGCATGACAAGCCGCACCAGTGTGACCCGGGGCTCAAATAGGTAAAGGTAGAGGCACGACAATCAGACACAACGCTTACAGCAAATGCCCCTTTCTAGTGTGGGGTGCAACGCAGACTAGAATCCCCCCCCCCCCAAAATCGAAACATTGTTACAAAATCGCATTACATTAAACATTGTTACATTGTTACAACATGGCATTGAAAGTTAGAAAAATATGGAACTTACGGTGGTAATAATAAAGTTCAGAGGCCTCCCATGAAGTTTTTACACCATCGCCAGTCCTTGATACTCGCCTCGCTAGTCCTTCTCACCCCCAGGACATGGAATGTGGGGTTCCTGGGAATTGGGGGGCCACAGCTGACGGCTCTTCTCCCTCTGTGCTCCTCTCTGTGAGCTGTATACCACGTAGCAGGCCAGCCAGGCAGGGAGAGGGGGGGCTACACTCACAGGAAGTCTATGAAAGGATCTGCCTGTTGCTGCAGGCGGAGATTTGGGAATGGAATTCGGAGAGACTGGCCTGGAAAAAAAAAAGAAACTTTTTCCAAATTTAAAATAACTTTATTTGGCTGCAACTTTTCCCGCACAAGGAATATTTAAGAGGAAGGAAGTTGGGAAACGTTACAAAGTTTCTGATCCCTTGTAAGATTCCTGAGTGTCTCCGGGCTGTATTGTGGTCACCGTGTACACAGGCGGAGGAGGGGGGGGGGGGGGTGTTCAAGGTGGCAAATACCAGGGGCGGCCACTAGGAGGCAACCAGTAGATTATACAGTGAGGGGGAAAAAAAGGATTTGATCCCCTGCTGATTTTGTACATTTGACAAAGAAATAATCAGTCTATAATGTTAATGGTCGGTGTATTTTAATAGTGAGAGGCAAAATAACAAAAATATCCAGAAAAATGCATTTAAAAAAAATGATAAATTGATTTGCATTTTAACCACTTCTGGACCAGTAGGATTTACCCCCTTAATGACCAGGCCACTTTTTGCGATTCGGCGCCGCGTTACTTTTAACGGACAATTGCGCGGTTGTGCGACGCTGAACCCAACTAAAATTGATGTCCTTTTTTTCCCACAAACAGAGCTTTCTTTTGGTGGTATTTGATCACCTGTGCGATTTTTATTTTTTGCGCTATAAACAAAAAAAGAGCGACAATTCTGAAAAAAAAAAAAGCAATATTTTTTACTTTCTGCTATAAAACAGAAAAATCTATTTTTTTTTTTCAATTTAGGACAATATTCTGCCACATATTTTTGGTAAAATAAATGTCCTAATAAGCGTATTTTGATTGGTTTGCACAAAAGTTATCGCATTTACAAACTAGGAGATAGATTTATGTCATTTTTATTTATTTATTTATTTATTCTTTTTTACTAGTAATGTACCCAAATAAAATTGATGTCCTTTTTTCCCCACAAATAGAGCTTTCTTTTGGTGGTATTTGATCACCTGTGCGATATTTATTTATTTATTTTGCGCTATAAACAAACAAAAGAGCGACAATTCTGAAAAAACAAAACAAAAAAACAAAAAAACAATATTTTTCACATTCTGCTATATAACATTCACAAAAATTTTTTTTTTTTTTTTTTTTTTTTTAACATTTTAGGCCAATTTGTTTTCTGCTACATATTTTTGGTAAAAAAAAAATTGCAATAAGCGTATTTTGATTGGTTTCCGCAAAAGTTATCACGTCTACAAACTAGGAGATAGATTTATGTCATTTTTATTTATTTATTTATTTTTTACTAGTAATGTACCCAAATAAAAAAAAAAGTCATTTTTCCCCACAAACAGAGCTTTCTTTTGGTGGTATTTGATCACCAGTGCGATTTTTATTTGCGCTATAAACAAACAAAAAAGCGACAATTCTGAAAAAAAAAAAAAAAAAACAATATTTTTCACATTCTGCCATATAACATTTACAAAAAAAAAAATTTAAAAATCAATATTTTTTAACATTTTAGGCCAATTTGTTTTCTGCTACATATTTTTGGTAAAAAAAAAAAAATTGCAATAAGCTTATTTTGATTGGTTTGCGCAAAAGTTATCGCGTCTTCAAACTACGGGAAAGATTTATGTCATTTTTATTGTTTTTACACAGGTGGAGGAGGGGGGTCTATAATGTGTGGTCATCCTGTACACAGGTGGAGGAGGGGGATCTATAATGTGAGGTCACCCTGTACACAGATGGAGGAGGGGGGATCTATGATGTCTGGTCACCCTGTACACAGGTGGAGGAGGGGGATCTATGATGTGAGGTCACCCTGTACACAGGTGGAGGAGGGGGATCTATGATGTGAGGTCACCCTGTACACAGGTGGAGGAGGGGGATCTATGATGTCTGGTCACCCTGTACACAGGTGGAGGAGGGGGATCTATAATGTTCGGTCACCCTGTACACAGGTGGAGGAGGGGATCTATAATGTTCGGTCACCCTGTACACAGGTGGAGGAGGGGATCTATAATGTGAGGTCATCCTGTACACAGGTGGAGGAGGGGGATCTATAATGTGAGGTCACCCTGTACACAGGTGGAGGAGGGGGATCTATGATGTGAGGTCACCCTGTACACAGGTGGAGGAGGGGGATCTATGATGTCTGGTCACCCTGTACACAGGTGGAGGAGGGGGATCTATAATGTTCGGTCACCCTGTACACAGGTGGAGGAGGGGATCTATAATGTGAGGTCATCCTGTACACAGGTGGAGGAGGGGGATCTATAATGTGTGGTCACCCTGTACACAGGTGGAGGAGGGGGATCTATAATGTGCGGTCACCCTGTACACAGATGGAGGAGGGGGATCTATAATGTGCGATCACCTTGTACACAGGTGGAGGAGGGGATCTATAATGTGCAGTCAGGTGGAGGAGGGGGATCTACAGTATCATGTGCGGTCACCCTGTACACAGGTGGAGGAGGGGGATCTATAATGTGCGGTCACCCTGTACACAGATGGAGGAGGGGGATCTATAATGTGAGGTCACCCTGTACACAGATGGAGGAGGGGGATCTATAATGTGCGGTCACCCTGTACACAGATGGAGGAGGGGGATCTATGATGTGAGGTCACCCTGTACACAGATGGAGGAGGGGGATCTATAATGTGAGGTCACCCTGTACACAGATGGAGGAGGGGGATCTATAATGTGAGGTCACCCTGTACACAGATGGAGGAGGGGGATCTATAATGTGCGGTCACCCTGTACACAGGTGGAGGAGGGGGATCTATGATGTGAGGTCACCCTGTACACAGGTGGAGGAGGGGATCTATAATGTGAGGTCACCCTGTACACAGATGGAGGAGGGGGATCTATAATGTGAGGTCACCCTGTACACAGATGGAGGAGGGGGATCTATAATGTGTGGTCACCCTGTACACAAATGGAGGAGGGGATCTATAATGTGAGGTCACCCTGTACACAGATGGAGGAGGGGGATCTATAATGTGAGGTCACCCTGTACACAGGTGGAGGAGGGGGATCTATAATGTGAGGTCACCCTGTACACAGGTGGAGGAGGGGGATCTATAATGTGTGGTCACCCTGTACACAGATGGAGGAGGGGGATCTATAATGTGAGGTCACCCTGTACACAGATGGAGGAGGGGGGGGATTTATAATGTGAGGTCACCCTGTACACAGGTGGAGGAGGGGGATCTATAATGTGTGGTCACCCTGTACACAGATGGAGGAGGGGGATCTATAATGTGAGGTCACCCTGTACACAGATGGAGGAGGGGGATCTATAATGTGAGGTCACCCTGTACACAGGTGGAGGAGGGGGATCTATAATGTGAGGTCACCCTGTACACAGGTGGAGAAGGGGGATCTATAATGTGAGGTCAGCCTGTACACAGATGGAGGAGGGGGATCTATAATGTGAGGTCACCATGTACACAGATGGAGGAGGGGGATCTATGATGTGCGGTCACCCTGTACACAGATGGAGGAGGGGGATCTATGATGTGAGGTCACCCTGTACACAGATGGAGGAGGGGGATCTATAATGTGAGGTCACCCTGTACACAGATGGAGGAGGGGGATCTATAATGTGTGGTCACCCTGTACACAGATGGAGGGGGGGGATCTATAATGTGAGGTCGCCCTGTACACAGATGGAGGAGGGGGAATCTATGATGTGAGGTCACCCTGTACACAGGTGGAGGAGGGGGATCTATAATGTGAGGTCACCCTGTACACAGGTGGAGGGGGGGGGATCTATAATGTGTGGTCACCCTGTACACAGGTGGAGGAGGGGGATCTATAATGTGAGGTCACCCTGTACACAGATGGAGGAGGGGGATCTATGATGTGAGGTCACCCTGTACACAGATGGAGGAGGGGGATCTATAATGTGAGGTCACCCTGTACACAGATGGAGGAGGGGGATCTATAATGTGTGGTCACCCTGTACACAGATGGAGGAGGGGGATCTATAATGTGAGGTCACCCTGTACACAGGTGGAGGAGGGGGATCTATAATGTGAGGTCACCCTGTACACAGATGGAGGAGGGGGATCTATAATGTGAGTTCAGCCTGTACACAGATGGAGGAGGGGGATCTATAATGTGAGGTCACCATGTACACAGATGGAGGAGGGGGATCTATGATGTGAGGTCACCCTGTACACAGATGGAGGAGGGGGATCTATGATGTGAGGTCATCCTGTACACAGATGGAGGAGGGGGATCTATAATGTGTGCTCACCCTGTACACAGATGGAGGGGGGGGGGGATCTATAATGTGAGGTCGCCCTGTACACAGATCGAGGAGGGGAAAGTAACAAAAATATCCAGAAATATCCAGAAAAATGCATTTAAAAAAAATGATAAATTGATTTGCATTTTAACCACTTCTGGACCAGTAGGATTTACCCCCTTAATGACCAGGCCACTTTTTGCGATTCGGCGCCGCGTTACTTTTAACGGACAATTGCGCGGTTGTGCGACGCTGAACCCAACTAAAATTGATGTCCTTTTTTTCCCACAAACAGAGCTTTCTTTTGGTGGTATTTGATCACCTGTGCGATTTTTATTTTTTGCGCTATAAACAAAAAAAGAGCGACAATTCTGAAAAAAAAAAAGCAATATTTTTTACTTTCTGCTATAAAACAGAAAATCTATTTTTTTTTTTCAATTTAGGACAATATTCTGCCACATATTTTTGGTAAAATAAATGTCCTAATAAGCGTATTTTGATTGGTTTGCACAAAAGTTATCGCATTTACAAACTAGGAGATAGATTTATGTCATTTTTATTTATTTATTTATTTATTCTTTTTTACTAGTAATGTACCCAAATAAAATTGATGTCCTTTTTTCCCCACAAATAGAGCTTTCTTTTGGTGGTATTTGATCACCTGTGCGATATTTATTTATTTATTTTGCGCTATAAACAAACAAAAGAGCGACAATTCTGAAAAAACAAAACAAAAAAACAAAAAAACAATATTTTTCACATTCTGCTATATAACATTCACAAAAATTTTTTTTTTTTTTTTTTTTTTTTAACATTTTAGGCCAATTTGTTTTCTGCTACATATTTTTGGTAAAAAAAAATTGCAATAAGCGTATTTTGATTGGTTTCCGCAAAAGTTATCACGTCTACAAACTAGGAGATAGATTTATGTCATTTTTATTTATTTATTTATTTTTTACTAGTAATGTACCCAAATAAAAAAAAAAGTCATTTTTCCCCACAAACAGAGCTTTCTTTTGGTGGTATTTGATCACCAGTGCGATTTTTATTTGCGCTATAAACAAACAAAAAAGCGACAATTCTGAAAAAAAAAAAAAAAAAAACAATATTTTTCACATTCTGCCATATAACATTTACAAAAAAAAAAAATTTAAAAATCAATATTTTTTAACATTTTAGGCCAATTTGTTTTCTGCTACATATTTTTGGTAAAAAAAAAAAAATTGCAATAAGCTTATTTTGATTGGTTTGCGCAAAAGTTATCGCGTCTTCAAACTACGGGAAAGATTTATGTCATTTTTATTGTTTTTACACAGGTGGAGGAGGGGGGTCTATAATGTGTGGTCATCCTGTACACAGGTGGAGGAGGGGGATCTATAATGTGAGGTCACCCTGTACACAGGTGGAGGAGGGGGATCTATGATGTGAGGTCACCCTGTACACAGGTGGAGGAGGGGGATCTATGATGTGAGGTCACCCTGTACACAGGTGGAGGAGGGGGATCTATGATGTCTGGTCACCCTGTACACAGGTGGAGGAGGGGGATCTATAATGTTCGGTCACCCTGTACACAGGTGGAGGAGGGGATCTATAATGTTCGGTCACCCTGTACACAGGTGGAGGAGGGGATCTATAATGTGAGGTCATCCTGTACACAGGTGGAGGAGGGGGATCTATAATGTTCGGTCAACCTGTACACAGGTGGAGGAGGGGATCTATAAAGTTCGGTCACCCTGTACACAGGTGGAGGAGGGGATCTATAATGTGAGGTCATCCTGTACACAGGTGGAGGAGGGGGATCTATAATGTGAGGTCACCCTGTACACAGGTGGAGGAGGGGGATCTATGATGTGAGGTCACCCTGTACACAGGTGGAGGAGGGGGATCTATGATGTCTGGTCACCCTGTACACAGGTGGAGGAGGGGGATCTATAATGTTCGGTCACCCTGTACACAGGTGGAGGAGGGGATCTATAATGTGAGGTCATCCTGTACACAGGTGGAGGAGGGGGATCTATAATGTGTGGTCACCCTGTACACAGGTGGAGGAGGGGGATCTATAATGTGCGGTCACCCTGTACACAGATGGAGGAGGGGGATCTATAATGTGCGATCACCTTGTACACAGGTGGAGGAGGGGATCTATAATGTGCAGTCAGGTGGAGGAGGGGGATCTACAGTATCATGTGCGGTCACCCTGTACACAGGTGGAGGAGGGGGATCTATAATGTGCGGTCACCCTGTACACAGATGGAGGAGGGGGATCTATAATGTGAGGTCACCCTGTACACAGATGGAGGAGGGGGATCTATAATGTGCGGTCACCCTGTACACAGATGGAGGAGGGGGATCTATGATGTGAGGTCACCCTGTACACAGATGGAGGAGGGGGATCTATAATGTGAGGTCACCCTGTACACAGATGGAGGAGGGGGATCTATAATGTGAGGTCACCCTGTACACAGATGGAGGAGGGGGATCTATAATGTGCGGTCACCCTGTACACAGGTGGAGGAGGGGGATCTATGATGTGAGGTCACCCTGTACACAGGTGGAGGAGGGGATCTATAATGTGAGGTCACCCTGTACACAGATGGAGGAGGGGGATCTATAATGTGAGGTCACCCTGTACACAGATGGAGGAGGGGGATCTATAATGTGTGGTCACCCTGTACACAAATGGAGGAGGGGATCTATAATGTGAGGTCACCCTGTACACAGATGGAGGAGGGGGATCTATAATGTGAGGTCACCCTGTACACAGGTGGAGGAGGGGGATCTATAATGTGTGGTCACCCTGTACACAGATGGAGGAGGGGGATCTATAATGTGAGGTCACCCTGTACACAGATGGAGGAGGGGGGGGATCTATAATGTGAGGTCACCCTGTACACAGGTGGAGGAGGGGGATCTATAATGTGTGGTCACCCTGTACACAGATGGAGGAGGGGGATCTATAATGTGAGGTCACCCTGTACACAGATGGAGGAGGGGGATCTATAATGTGAGGTCACCCTGTACACAGGTGGAGGAGGGGGATCTATAATGTGAGGTCACCTTGTACACAGATGGAGGAGGGGGATCTATAATGTGCGGTCACCCTGTACACAGGTGGAGGAGGGGGATCTATAATGTGAGGTCACCCTGTACACAGGTGGAGAAGGGGGATCTATAATGTGAGGTCAGCCTGTACACAGATGGAGGAGGGGGATCTATAATGTGAGGTCACCATGTACACAGATGGAGGAGGGGGATCTATGATGTGCGGTCACCCTGTACACAGATGGAGGAGGGGGATCTATGATGTGAGGTCACCCTGTACACAGATGGAGGAGGGGGATCTATAATGTGAGGTCACCCTGTACACAGATGGAGGAGGGGGATCTATAATGTGTGGTCACCCTGTACACAGATGGAGGGGGGGGGGATCTATAATGTGAGGTCGCCCTGTACACAGATGGAGGAGGGGGAATCTATGATGTGAGGTCACCCTGTACACAGGTGGAGGAGGGGGATCTATAATGTGAGGTCACCCTGTACACAGGTGGAGGGGGGGGATCTATAATGTGTGGTCACCCTGTACACAGGTGGAGGAGGGGGATCTATAATGTGAGGTCACCCTGTACACAGATGGAGGAGGGGGATCTATGATGTGAGGTCACCCTGTACACAGATGGAGGAGGGGGATCTATAATGTGAGGTCACCCTGTACACAGATGGAGGAGGGGGATCTATAATGTGTGGTCACCCTGTACACAGATGGAGGAGGGGGATCTATAATGTGAGGTCACCCTGTACACAGGTGGAGGAGGGGGATCTATAATGTGAGGTCACCCTGTACACAGATGGAGGAGGGGGATCTATAATGTGAGTTCAGCCTGTACACAGATGGAGGAGGGGGATCTATAATGTGAGGTCACCATGTACACAGATGGAGGAGGGGGATCTATGATGTGAGGTCACCCTGTACACAGATGGAGGAGGGGGATCTATGATGTGAGGTCATCCTGTACACAGATGGAGGAGGGGGATCTATAATGTGTGCTCACCCTGTACACAGATGGAGGGGGGGGGGATCTATAATGTGAGGTCGCCCTGTACACAGATCGAGGAGGGGGAATCTATGATGTGAGGTCACCCTGTACACAGGTGGAGGAGGGGGATCTATAATGTGAGGTCACCCTGTACACAGATGGAGGAGGGGGATCTATGATGTGAGGTCACCCTGTACACAGATGGAGGAGGGGGATCTATAATGTGAGGTCACCCTGTACACAGATGGAGGAGGGGGATCTATAATGTGAGGTCACCCTGTACACAGATGGAGGAGGGGGAACTATGATGTGCAGTCAGGTGGAGGAGGGGGATCTACAGTATCATGTGCGGTCACCCTGTACACAGGTGGAGGAGGGGGATCTATAATGTGTGTACAATACACAATAAATACACTGACTGAACAGAAGAATGCATCTGGAAATTCCATTATAAAGCCGCCAATATTACCCCCCCCCCCCTCCCCCGCCTGGAGCACCATTACTGGGAGGTCACCAGACCAAGAGATCCAGATGAGTTCAGGCAGAAGAATCCCAATCTTCACCTAGAAATGGAATGTGACTTATTGAGGATTGATCTCAGTGTGTGAGGGGGGGGGGGGGGGCAGTAAGAGACTGAAACCGTCTGTCACCCCCACATAGAAATATAAGGAAATATCACGTGTAATAAAAACATATTTCAGCAGATTACACTAAAAAAATAATGATGGAGATAAAAATATTTACTGCCAGAAATCAGTAAATAAATAAGTCTGTGCACCACAGGAGCTTACACTCTATTCCCCCTCCCCATACTACAGTCACACTGATTATTATACATTTTTATAGCTCTGACATACACACAGCGCTGTACAGAGAACACTGAGCCAGTCATATCAGTCATTAAACTAAAGGAGCTTACGCTCTAATGCCCTTCCACAGTCACGCACTATTATTATTATACATTTATATAGCTCTGGCATATTCCACAGCGCTGTATGGCGAACATTGAGCTAGTCATTTCAGTTTATGCACCAGAGGAGCTTACACTCTAATATTCCCGCCACAGTTACACATTATTATACAATTATATAGCCCTGACATATTCCACAGTGCTGTACAGAGAACACTGAGCCAGTCATATCAGCCTCTGCACCACAGGAGCTTACACTCAAATGTCCCTTGTTAGCCCGAATGCGTGTTTAGGTGGAGGTAGGTTTTGTCATGCTTTACTTACAGTCAGGTCCATAAATATTGGGACATCGACACAATTCTAATCTTTTTGGCTCTATACACCACAGCAATGGATTTGAAATGAAACAAACAAGATGTGCTTTAACTGCAGATTTTCAGCTTTAATTTGAGGGTATTCACATCCAAATCAGGTGAACGGTGTAGGAATTACAACAGTTTGTATATGTGCCTCCCACTTTTTAAGGGACCAAAAGAAATGGGACAGATTAACAATCATAAATCAAACATTCACTTTTTAATATTTGGTTGCAAATCCTTTGCAGTCAATTACAGCCTGAAGTCTGGAACGTATAGACATCACCAGACGCTGGGTTTCATCCCTGGTGATGCTCTGCCAGGCCTCTACTGCAACTGTCTTCAGTTCCTGCTTGTTCTTGGGGCATTTTCCCTTTAGTTTTGTCTTCAGCAAGTGAAATGCATGCTCAATCAGATTCAGGTCAGGTGATTGACTTGGCCATTGCATAACATTCCACTTCTTTCCCTTAAAAACTCTTTGGTTGCTTTTGCATTAGGCCCCATGCACACGGGGCGTTAGAAAAAACGTACGTCAAAGTTAGTTCTGACGCCGGAAAAAGCAGCTGTAAAAACGTGCTTTCAGTAGCTTTTTCCATTGGCGTTATTGCACGTTTTGCCACGTTGCTTTTAGCAGCGTTTTTTTTTCTTCCATTCAAAATCAATGGTTCCCTATGGGAGCCTATTGATTTGAATGGAGGTCGCACCGCAACACCGCAAGTCGGATCCGACTTGCGGGGCGACTTGCGCTGTGAGAATCTTGAGGGGGAACTCCACGCCAAAATGGGAAAAAAACGGCGTGGGGGTCCCCCCCAGGGTTCCAAACCAGGCCCTTCGGGGGTGGGGCCGCTCGCTCGTCCCCTCCCCTTTCCTGGCCTGCCGGGCTGCATGCTCGGATAAGGATAAGGGCATATGACGTCATCTGTGACATGAGGGGGCGGGGTCTCCAGATGACGTCATCGGGGCCACGCCCCTTATGGCTATATAATAAGCTGAAGAGACCGGAGATAGGCATAATCAGCGGAGACGTCGTCGGAGGAGGACCGGAGGAAGAAGACAGCCGACAGCCGACAGCAAAAGAGCAGAAGACCGGAGAGGAGAAGAAAAGAAGAGAGGACAGCAGAAGAGGGGACAGCAGAAGACCCCGGAGACAAGAACACAAGAAGAGGGGGACAGCAAAAGAGCAGAAGACCCCGGAGAGGAGAAGACAAGAAGGGCGGACAGCAAAAGAGCAGAAGACCCCGGAGAAGACCCCGGAGAGGAGAAGACAAGAAGAGTCGGATGAAGATTTTTAATAAACTTTCCAAAACGTCTCTTGTCGTTATTTCCATACACTGCCTTTTATGGGGTGAATGGGTAGGGGTACAGTGTACCCCATACCCATTCACATAGGGAGGGGGTCCGGGATCTGGGGTGCCCCCTTGTTAAAGGGGGCTTCCAGATTCCGATGAGCCCCCTGCCCGCAGACCCCCACAACCACCGGCCAGGGTTGTGGGGATGAGGCCCTTGTCCTCATCAACATGGGGGCAAGGTGCTTTGAGGTGGGGGGTGCAGAGCTCCCCCTGCCCCAAAGCACCAACACCCCCACATGTTGAGGGCATGTGGCCTGGTGTGGTCCAGGGGGGTGGGGCCGCTCGCTCGTCCCCTCCCCTTTCCTGGCCTGCCGGGCTGCATGCTCGGATAAGGGTTTGGTATGGATTTTGGGGGGGACCTCATGCCGTTTTTTCGGCATGGGGCTACCCTCAAATTCCATAACAGACCCGAAGGGCCTGGTTTGGAACCCTGGGGGGGACCCCCACGCCGTTTTTTTCCCATTTTGGCGTGGCGTTCCCCCTCAAGATTCCCACAGCGCAAGTCACCCCGCAAGTCGGATCCGACTTGCGGTGTTGCGGTGCGACCTCCATTCAAATCAATAGGATCCCATAGGGAACCATTGATTTTGAATGGAAGAAAAAAAAACGTATAACGTGGCTTAACGCACGTTAAGCAACGTTATAGCAAAGTTATTCAGCTTTTAGCAGCGTCAGGCGTTTTTAACGCTGGTCCTCAGAACGCGCAGGTGGTGGGTTCTTGTTGCAGCCTAAAAACGTCTAAGCCACTTACAGCTCAAAAACGTCTGAGTGTGCATGAGGCCATAGAATAACATGGAGGGGCGTTTTTAGGCTTCAAAAAGAAAACGCCTGACGCTGCTTACAGCGGCGTTAAAAACGTCCCGTGTGCATGGGGCCTTATGCTTCGGGTCATTGTCCATCTGCACTGTGAAGCGCCGTCCAATGAGTTCTGAAGCATTTGGCTGAATATGAGCAGATAATATTCCCCGAAACACTTCAGAATTTATCCTGCTGCTTTTGTCAGCAGTCACATCATCAATAAATACGAGAGAACCAGTTCCAGTGGCAGCCATACATGCCCACGCCATGACACTACCACCACCATGCTTCACTGATGAGGTGGTATGCTTTGGATCATGAGCAGTTCTTTTCCTTCTCCATACACTTCTCTTCCCATCACTCTGGTACAAGTTGATCTTGGTCTCACCTGTCCATAGGATGTTGTTCCAGAACTGTGAAGGCTTTTTTAGATGTTGTTTGACAAACTCTAATCTGGCCTTCCTGTTTTTGAGGCTCACCAATGGTTTACATCTTGTGGTGAACCCTCTGTATTCACTCTGGTGAAGTCTTCTCTTGATTGTTGACTTTGACACACATACACCTACCTCCTGGAGAGTGATCTTGATCTGGCCAACTGTTGGGAAGGGTGTTTTCTTCACCAAGAAAATAATTCTTCGGTCATCCACCACAGTTGCTTTCCGTGGTCTTCCGGGTCTTTTGGTATTGCTGAGCACACCTGTGTGTTCTTTCTTTTTAAGCATGTTCCAAACAGTTGGTTTGGCCACACCTAATGTTTTTGCTATCTCTCTGATTGGTTTGATTTGTTTTTTCCGCCTAATGATGGCTTGCTTCACTGATAGTGACAGCTCTTTGGATCTCATATTGAGAGTTGACAGCAACAGATTCCAATTGCAAATAGCACACTTGAAATGAACTCTGGACCTTTGATCTGCTCCTTGTAAATGGGATAATGAGGGAATAACACACACCTGGCCATGGAACAGCTGAGCAGCCAATTGTCCCACTACTTTTGGTCCCTAAAAAGTGGGAGGCACATATACAAACTGTTGTAATTCCTACACCGTTCACCTGATTTGGATGTAAATACCTTCAAATTAAAGCTGAAAGTCTGCAGTTAAAGCACATCTTGTTTGTTTCATTTCAAATCCATTGTGGTGGTGTATAGAGCCAAAAAGATTAGAATTGTGTCGACGTCCCAATATTTATGGACCTGACTGTATATGAAAAAAATGTATATTACATTTAGGTATTTTATATAAATGTTTTCATATATGGTATATTTATTGCTAGGCACCCTAAAATTTCCGCATTATCTCGGCCAGTTTCTACAGTTGGAGAACGGACAGGGGCCCTCTATATTTACACTCTAATGTTCCCCCACAGTCACACGCTATTATTATAATACATTTATATAGGTAGTGAACAAGCATTTTGAAAGTGTGAAATGCGTCTATCTCTGTATCCTGTGTACCTTTATGTTAATAAAGGATTCGTCTTCCTAGCAGCAGGTGGTGTGTGGCCGATTTCTCCTTCATTAATACGTTTATATAGCTCTGACATATTCCATAGTGCTGTACAGAGAACACTGAGCCTCAGGAGCTTACACTCTAATGTCCCTCCCACAATAACACACTATTATTATAATACATTTATATAGCTCTGACATATTCCATAGTGCTGTACAGAGAACACTGAGCCCCAGGAGCTTACACTCTAATGTCCCCCCCACAGTCACACACTATTATTATAATACATTTATATAGCTCTGACATATTCCATAGTGTTGTACAGAGAACACTGAGCCTCAGAAGCTTACACTCTAATGTCCCTCCCACAATCACACACTATTATTATAATACATTTATATAGCTCTGACATATTCCATAGTGCTGTACAGAGAACACTGAGCCCCAGGAGCTTACGCTCTAATGCCCCCCCCACAATCACACACTATTATTATATTACATTTATATAGCTCTGACATATTCCGCAGCACTGTGCAGAGAACACTGAGCCCCAGGAGCTTACACTCTAATGTCCCTCCCACAATCACACACTATTATTATAATACATTTATATAGCTCTGACATATTCTATAGTGTTGTACAGAGAACACTGAGCCTCAGAAGCTTACACTCTAATGTCCCTCCCACAATCACACACTATTATTATAATACATTTATATAGCTCTGACATATTCCATAGTGCTGTACAGAGAACACTGAGCCCCAGGAGCTTACGCTCTAATGTCCCCCCCCCACAGTCACACACTATTATTATAATACATTTATATAGCTCTGACATATTCCGCAGCGCTGTGCAGAGAACACTAGGTCAGTCCCATCAGTTTCTAACCGGAGGAGCTTACACTCTAATCCCCCCAGCACTCTCAGATTCCTTTGGCGTGATGTTGACAAAGTAAATAATTGTCTGTACAGTCCCATCCAGGGAATGTCACACAAATGTGACCTTTATTCGGCTCCTAAAGTTCCTCTGAGGATCTCTGATGAATTGTGTGATCAGGACAAATGTAAAAATAAAAATATATTATTATTATTATAATTATTTAGAATTTATTTAACCTCTTGCTGACCGCCCGCCGTAGTATTACTGCGGCAGGGTGGCTCGGCTGGGCAAAATCACGTAGAACTATGTGATTTTGTGCACGAGGTCTCGGTGGCACGCGTGCCGCCGGAGCCGCGCTCCTGCTGTGTTTAGTTTGTAAACGCAATAACTTTTGCGCAAATAAATTAAAATAAGCTTTTTGGGATTTTTTTTTTTTTTTACCAAAAATATGTAGCAGAATACAAATTGGCCTAAATTGATAAAAAAAAAAGGATTTTTAAATTTTTTTATTGGGAATGTTTTATATCAGAAAGTAAAAAATATGGCGTTTTTTTCAAAATTGACGCTCTTTTTTTTGTTTATAGCGCAAAATCTAAAAACCTCAGAGGTGATCAAATAGAACCAAAAGAAATCTCTATTTGTTGGGAAAAAAGGACACCAATTGTATTAGGGTACAGCTTCGCATGACCACGCAATTTTTTGTTAAAGTAACGCAGTGCCGAATCGCAAAAAATGGCCAGGTCATTAAGGGGGTAAAATCTTCCGGGGGTGAAGTGGTTAACAGATATTTAGTTATTTCAGCTTAGAAGGAAAACATTTGCATAATACAGTGACAGAGCCCCCCCCCCCCTCACCTTTCCCCTCCTCTACCTCCCCTCCCCTCCCTTCCCCCGAGGTGAATTCATGACATATTTTTTCGTGATTTCGGCTCACACAATTCCACGGAGAACATTGTTTGAGATATGTAGCTGATATTTATTGAAATACACAGTGACCGATAATATTGACATGGATACAATGTTTCTGGATGACATAACAATATTCAGTGTTAGGAAATAATTCTTTCAGTTTCTTTGTTAAAAGATAAAAATTCAATGTGTAAAATCAGAACTTCAGCCAAAAATAGCAAGATAAAAATGATTTCGACATTATAGAATAAAATAACTAAACCAACAATGGCTGCAATATTCAGCTTCAGGTCTGAGCTTTCCCTCACAGTACTTATTTTTGCCACTAGATGGCCTCAGTCTGATTGCCAGCACTTTCTCTGAGCCCAGGTCATCTTGGACAGCACCCCAGTCTGTGACTGGACCATGAAAGGAGAAGTAGCACAGGGATGAACTCATCTCTCTGACACCCCCCCTCTCTCCTCCTACCAGCATGCTTCTTGTCAGCACATGAGCTAACTGGCTCTTTGTGCTGCTTCCTCCTCTCACACTCCAGCCCTGCTGTACAGAGATTATAAAAGGCTGAAACCCGGGGCTGTCTTAATATATGAGCACCCCAGGGGCCCGAGGAGCATGGGGGCCCCATAATAATCTTGCATTACATCATACTTGCCAACTGTCCTGGATTTGCTGGGATAGTCACACTAAGCTGTGGATGGCAGTGTCCCGAAACCTGTATTGTGCCCTCCTCATCCCTGCACTGTGCCCTCCTCATCCCTGTACTGTGCCCTCCTCAACCCAATACTGTGCCCTCCTCATCCCTGTACTGTGCCCTCCTTAACCCAATACTGTGCCCTCCTCATCCCTGTACTGTGCCCTCCTCATCCCTGTACTGTGCCCTCCTGCTCCCAGTATTGTGCGCTCCTCATCCCTGTACTGTGCCCTCCTCATCCCTGTACTGTGCCCTCCTCATCCCTGTATTGTGCCCTCATCATTCCTGTACTGTGCCCTCCTCATCCCTGTATTTAGATCTTCTTATACCTGAATTGTGCCCTCCTCATCCCTGTACTGTGCCCTCCTGATCCCTGTATTGTGCCCTCCTCCGCCCCAGTATTGTGCCCCCATCCCCCCAGTATTGTGCCCTCCACATCCCAGTGCTGTGCCCTCCTCCCCCCAGTATTGTGCCCTCCTCATCCCTGTACTGTGCCCTCCTCATCCCTGTATTGTGCCCTCCTCATCTCTGTACTGTGCCCTCCACATCTCTGTTCTGTGCCCCCCCATATTGTTGCCTCCTCATTTCTGTACTGTGCCCTCCCCCCCTTAGTATTGTTCCCTCCACATCCCTGTACGGTGCCCCCCCCCCCCAGTATTGTTCCCTCCTTATCCCTGTACTGTGCCCCCCCCCAGTATTGTGCCCTCCACATCCCTGTAGGTGGGAATATTGAGGCAGGCTGGTAGGGGCCCCAGTGCATTGTTTTGCCCAGGGGCTCATGATGCTATTAGGACGCCCCTGCTGATACCAGATCACATTTAGGTACTTGAATTTAAATACATTTATTGAAGTGGAAATGAGCAAACTCGGCGTCAAATTTGACTGTAAAACGGCAGCAAAACCTGGACCCTTTCATCCTAATGCCTCATTTACATGGATGACCAGGAAGGGGGTGGTAAAAATAGGTGGTTGAGCCATGGGTTTACTGCCCCCTGACAGTGGCCAGAAGGGGTACATTGGAAGGGGGGAGTCAAAATGATACCCCTGGCACCAGTGCCGGAACAAGGTCCATCCAGCGCTCAGAGCAAAGATGGCAAACTGCGCCCCCTTCCCATTCATGATATGCAAGCTTTTCTCTTTGAGGAATTTCAGAACACTATACCACATTTTGGCCACTAGATAGAGCTGATGATCCAAGAATGAATCTATTAGAAAACATAGGGTGACATGATTTAAGAAATAAAGTTAAAAACCTAGGTATAAACATCTCTATTTTCAAGGGGTCTATTTATAAAATTGTCATCAGCCAGATGTCAGAAGCATTCGTGCAATCTGAAGGAAATTTCCCCCACTTTTTTTTCCAATTAAAACATTAATTGGCCAAATGTCAGAAGCATTTGTGTAAGCTGCAGGAAATGTCCCCTTTTTTCTTCTAATAGATTAATTCCTATATTATCAGCTCCATCTAGTGGCCAAAAATGGAGTACATTTTCTCATTCAGGTTTATTTCAGAAAACTACACCTCATTTTGGCCACTAGATGGAGCTGATGATACAGAAATAATCTATTAGAAAACAAATAGTGACATGATTTAAGAAATAAAAGTTAAAAACCTAGGTATAAATATCTCTATTTTCAAAGGGACCAATTTATAAAACATTAATTGGCCGAATGTCAGAAGCATTCGTGTAAGCTGCATGAAATGTCCCCTTTTTTCTTCTAATAGATTAATTCCTATATTATCAGCTCCATCTAGTGGCCAAAAATGGAGTACATTTTCTCATTCAGGTTTATTTCAGAAAACTACACCTCATTTTGGCCACTAGATGGAGCTGATGATACAGGAATTAAACTATTGTAAAACATATAGTGACATGATTTAAGAAATAAAGTTAAAAACCTAGGTATAAATATCTCTATTTTCAAGGGGTCTATTTATAAAATTGTCATTAGCCAGATGTGCAATCTGATGGAAATCCCCCCCCCCTTTTTTTCCAATTAAAACTATAGTTGGCTGAATGTCAGAAGCATTCGCGTAAGCTGCAGGTAATTTCCCCCTTTTCTCCTAATAGATTCATCCCTGTATCATCAGCTCCATCTAGTGGCCAAAATGGAGTACATTTTCTCATTCAGGTTTATTTCAGAAAACTATACCTCAATTTGGCCACTAGATGGAGCTGATGATACAGAAATAATCTATTGGAAAACATACAGTGAAATTTTATTCAGCCTGCAAAAGTGTTTCTGATATTCATGCAACAAATATTTTATGAATAGACCCGATAGTGTTTGTTTACCAGTCTCTGGTGGTGTGCCCAATCTATTCAGGGTAGGACAAATATCTACGTTTCCAACCACTTTAAATCTTAAATACGGTCTACAATATTATAAAGGGATCCAGTACTGAAATAACAAAGTTGCTCTTTTAGGAATGTCCATTGCCTAGCTGCCCCTGGTTTGAATACTTTCCAAAGCCATACAATTATATGTATACTGCAATACCATCACACATCATTATTATTATACAGTTTATAATATACAGTTTACTTTATCAATATATGTCGGCGCTATATAAATCCTGTATAATAATAATATATCAAAATACAATACAATCTCCTTTAGTTCTGCCAAAACTTTGTAATGTAGGCCTTCTAACATGATCTGCTCAGTTTGAACTCTCTCAGGCAGATCCTACAGCTGCATAGTTGTTGGTAGAACTAAAAGGAGATTGTACAATCAGATTGTCACATACATGGTATTTAGTCTCTGTCCTGGTAGGTCTGCAGGTCAGGACTTCTGATGTGACTGGTTAAAAACAGAATTTGTCTTAGCTGATAACTTTCACCCAACTATGATGAACCCAGAATGCGGCATAGAGGGGCTCGGTGAAGGTGGCAGTGAAGGTGTGGAGGTGGCGGATTGTGCTGCCCAGCTCATAGAAGGATAGCTGCCCAGCCCTGTAGTCCAGGAAGACCCCCACCTTATTGCACTCCACCTTCGAGTTCAGCGAGACGGCCCGCCTGTTGTAGATTGCAGAGTAATTTTTATACCACACACGCAAACACCAAGACTTCTCATTCTCTCCAATGGGAAACTTAATCCCTTTCCTGGTAGCGTTGGCGTAGGTCACCCCAAGCCGGACACCCCCTTCCTCGCCGATCTCCACCACCCAAAAGTACCTCCCGGAGGAAAAGTTTCTGGTGCTCAACACCTGGCTGTAATCAAAAATCTGCTTCTTCTTTTTGCGCATGCTCATTCGAGGTTTCAACTGTTTCACAGAGGTCCAGGACGCAGTCTTTTGGTTAGCCGAAATCTCCAGATCTTGAGCGGATGTTTTCTCATCCAGTTTAATATCCGAGACTTCTTCCAGGAAGAAACCTTTTAGTTTGATGGATTGGGTTATGATGTCCGTTAAGCTTTTGTGCACGGTGACCGACACCAAACCGTGAATGGACTCCCTGATTGGAGGGAGGATATTTTCATCTGATGGCCATGCCATCTTGACATGATCTATGTATTCAGAAACTTCGTTGGCCTGGGACTTGGAGTCAAGTAAGGCGGTCAGTGGATCCCCCGTGTCACACAGTTCTTCAATCTGATGCATTTTCGTGGCCAGCTCGTCCTTCTGTATTTCCAGCTTTTGAAAAAGATTGGAGACCGACTGTGAGATTTGCTTTTCTTGGCTGGAGATTTCAGTTAGAAGTCTTCTCTCCAGATCATCCAGATGTTTCCTGATGTCCCTAAACAGGGAAGTGACCCTCTCTATCTCACCAGCCACTTTCTTTTTTTCTCTTTCCCAATGATCTTTCAGTCTCTGGCCTCCCTTCTCAGTCTCCTCTCTCAATAGGGTCAGTTGCTCCAGAAGTTTCCTCAGGTTCCTTTTCTCTTTGTCAAAAGCCTCGTTTAGTGTCTCGGTCTGGTGCCCCTTGTGCTCTCCAGTGGCGGAGCCAGAGGGCTAGCTGGGGTGTCAATTGCCACCCCAGACAAAATCTTTGCCACCCCTGTTGCCACCCTGCTCAGGGCAGGAGGGGTTTGACCGGGAACTCGGGGCTACATATCAACACTTTAACAGGCAGCACACTAGCACAGCAAGTGATAAATGGTCGATTCGGCGGGGGAGGGGGCCAGCTGCAATGTGATTGCAGCTGTCAAATTTAGACATTGATGTCGGGTGTGGGCGGGGCCGTTTGCGGGAGTCGGGGCTCCGCCCCCTTGCTCCGTGGAGAAACTGAAGCTGGCTGGGAAGGAAGCTGGCAGGGGGCGGGACCAATTGTAGCTGCTGTATGGGCACACAGAGCTTCCCATCCTCCCCCAGCATTCAGAGCCAGGAGGATTTTCATTTCATCCTCCGCGCCTGAAATTGGCTCCACCCACCTCCCTGCCACCATCAGAGAGAGAAACTGACTGAAGCTGGATGGGGCAGGAAGGATTCAGCCGCGGGATGGATGGATGGATGGTGTCAGCTCCGGTTCCTGGACTTGGTAAGTAATGCTGGCTCTGCCCCCCTCTCTCTCACCACTACCCCTCACTACCCCTCCTCCCCTCTCACTACCACCCCCTCCCCCCTCTCTCACTACTACCCCCCCTCCCCCCTCTCTCACCACTACCCCCCTCCCCCCTCTCTCACTACTACCCCCCTCCCCCTCTCTCACTACTACCCCCCTCCCCCCCTCCCCCTCTCTCACTACTACCCCCCTCCCCCCTCTCTCACTACTACCCCCCTCCCCCCTCTCTCACTACTACCCCCCTCCCCCCTCTCTCACTACTACCCCCCTCCCCCTCTCTCACTACTACCCCCCTCCCCCCTCCCCCTCTCTCACTACTACCCCCCTCCCCCCTCTCTCACTACTACCCCCCTCCCCCTCTCTCACTACTACCCCCCTCCCCCCCTCCCCCTCTCTCACTACTACTCCCCTCCCCCCTCTCTCACTACTACCCCCCTCCCCCTCTCTCACTACTACCCCCCTCCCCCTCTCTCACCACTTCCCCCCTCCCCCTCTCTCACTACTACCCCCCCTCTCTCACTACTACCCCCCTCCCCCTCTCTCACTACTACCCCCCTCCCCCTCCCCCTCTCTCACCACTTCCCCCCTCCCCCTCTCTCACTACTACCCCCCCTCTCTCACTACTACCCCCCTCCCCCTCTCTCACTACTACCCCCCTCCCCCTCTCTCACCACTTCCCCCCTCCCCCTCTCTCACTACTACCCCCCCCTCTCTCACTACTACCCCCCTCCCCCTCTCTCACTACTAACCCCCCTCCCCCCTCTCTCACTACTACCCCCCCTCCCCTCTCTCACCACTAGCCCCCTCCCCCCTCTCTCACTACTACCCCCCTCCCCCCTCCCCCTCTCTCACTACTACCCCCCTCCCCCCTCTCTCACTACTACCCCCCTCCCCCCTCCCCCCTCCCCCCTCTC
>NC_138778.1:11165936-11205184 GCF_965119305.1 Pelophylax lessonae | reverse complement strand
TTACCACCTAGCAATGCCCCTGCCGCTCACGCTCGCTTATGCGTATAACATTACATAGCATAGCTGAACCTGAACGAGAGGGCCCCTGTGTAGCTTGTTCTCTGTGACTCTGACTGAGTGCGGTGAGCTGAGCAGGAGCGGCGCCGTGATTCGCTGCACAGCTAACCAATCACGCGTGCCTACACACCTGATTGGTTCGCTGTACCGCTACTCACGGTGAGTGGTTCGCTGTGCTGCTAATCAGGTGTGCAGGCACGCGTGATTGGTTAGCTGGGCAGCGAATCACGGCGCCACTGCTGCTCACCGCGCTCAGTCACAGACAGTCACAGAGAACTAGCTACACAGGGGCCCTCTCGTTCACTTCTTCTACCTGTAACCTTAGGTAAGTCTCTCTCTGGTCTCTGCATGATTGAAGGGGACACAGCACGCTGGTCACTACATTGATAGGTTGGCAATCATGCTGGTCACTACATTGATGGGTTGGTACGCTGGTTACTACATTGTCAATTGATGGGGGGGCATGCTGGTCGCTACATTGATGGGGGGCAATATTGTGCAGCCCTACTCATAGGCATGCGCACGGGGTGTGCCGGGTGTGCCTAGGCACACCCTAATCACCCTCATGCAGTGCTTCCGCCATGGCCGCCGCCTCTCTGTCTGCTGCTCTCTGCCCCTGGCTGCTCAGCTCCCGAACCCAATCCTGTCGGTGCGGAGACTGATAGGGACTGTCTGGGGGAGGACCCTGGCCTGCTGTAAGAGGGGATCTATATAGGGGACCTCACCTCACCCTGGCCTGCTGTAAAGGAGGATCTATGGGGGACCTGCCCTAGCCTGCCCTAAAGGGAGATATATGGGGATCCTGCTCTAAAGGGGATCCATGCAATAGATCCCCTTTAGAGCAGGGTCCCCATAGATCCCCTTTAGAGCAGAGCCCTGTGATCAGTGTGTGGCCTTAAAAGAATGTTTACTTTGATAATTGTTTATTTAATTAAAAATGTTTTAATACCGCTTAGGATGTTTGTTTACATTTAGCTATAAAAGTGTGTGTATATGTATGTGTGTGTGTGTGTACATATATATATATATATATATATATATATATATATATATATATATATATATATATATATATATATATATATATATATATATATATATACACGCATGTATATTGACCCCCCAAAATAATACCTTGCCACCCCTTTGCCACCCCTGTTTTAAAAGTCTAGCTCCGCCACTGGTGCTCTCCTGTTTGGCAACAGTCCATGCAGACACAGAGTTTGTCTTCCCAACAATAGTATTGCAAGAGCTTCTTGTGGTCAGGGCATTTTCTTTCCTTGATGGAAGACGTTGGTGGTATTAGTATGTGGTCCTTGGACTGGCAGTGGACTCCCAGGTGGTCTTCACACAGAGAAGCTTCGCACTGTACACAGGTTTTAGCAGCTAGCTTTGGAGCATCGAGACAAAATGTACAAAATATCTCTTCTTCCTCCTGCTTTGGATGAGCAAATGTAGACAGTTGTGGTCTACCTCGTAGGGTGGCCCCACGTTTGCAATCAAAGCAGAAGGATATGTCAGGTAGACCCACCAAGTCTGACTCTTCTTCTGAACAACTTTGCGCCACGCATTGTTCACCGCGAGATGAAAAAGGTGTCTGACACCTGGAACAAATTTCAGCACATCCTTTACTGTTGGAGGCCATATCTGAAATGAAGAGAAGTTGCCTTGAGGTTTACGAGAAATGCAAAAACCGGCTATTCAAGATTCTGGACTTGGTGACATAAGAGAACAAAAGAATTTCTTTGTAACTCTCTCAGTGAGTACTGTCCGTGATACTTTTTTAAAGAAAAATAAGACTTTCGCGCCACGGACTATATGGATGAGTGAACACTCAGTGTATAAATGAAATAAATTATGTAAAAGATATATATAAAGGAATATGTGCAAGAAATATATCTGAGAATAGGCTGCAGCCTCCCTGAATGATAGTCCGGAGACTATACTGTGGATGTAAGAAAAAGTAGGGATAGTGGCGCTGCCTATATTAAATTAGGTATAAATAGTGGTGAGATCTCCAGTGATTAAAAATATAAAGTGCCTACGTGCTAACATTAATCAGTGCAATAATATAAATACACCAGTACAAAAATACAATCCTAAACATAAAAATAGTGCAAATACGCAAGTGCAATGTATTAAAGTGCCTCCAAGAATATTGAAAGTGACTGGTACAAAAAATTGTATGTGATAAATAACATACATAAACAGTAGGCTACCAATTAATATGACCAATAGTAACAATATTATTCATGCAATATTAAAGTGCTTTGAAGAAAGTGCTGTAGTGTGTAAGAAGCCCCAATGTTACCACGATCACTGGTAAAGGGGTAGTATAAGGTGCCAACAGTCCAAAATCTGTACAGCTTATAAAGTCCAGTAAAGGATCTAGTAAAAAAGTCTATATGTCACATGCAGTGACCACAGGCAAACATACGTCATCACAGGCTGCTGATGACGTACTAGCTACGAAACGCGTACGGCGTGTCGAGTCATTTCCGGTTTATTCGTACGGTATCGAGGCTTGGATCGCAAGCGCTCTACTATACATTCTCGCTCGATTTTACCTGCTCAAATGTGAGTACCTCTGTATATTTTATGTTAAATAAATCACCTTACGGCATTACACTATGTCCCTCATTTACTCTCTGGCATAAAATCGGGAGTGGAATCGGGGGATACCTCGGAGCATACCCAGTCCAGGAAAACACACAGGGAACCAAGTCAGGGGATATCCATACAAGGACCAGCCAGGCTTCCGGCACACGTCCCCACCCGGGCATAGGAGGATATCGCTGGGCCGCTGGACCCATTTAAACACCCGCTTTATACCCCTGTGTGGGGTGGGTGTCTCTGGTAAGTGTGCCTTTCCACTGGAGGGATATCCTAGCACCTTACCACCCACCAGGGGGTTACTCCTTATCTATCAGTCACCAGAGTGTTGTCACCTGAGTGTTGTCACCTACCTCAACTTATGTTTGCCTGTGGTCACTGCATGTGACATATAGACTTTTTTACTAGATCCTTTACTGGACTTTATAAGCTGTACAGATTTTGGACTGTTGGCACCTTATACTACCCCTTTACCAGTGATCGTGGTAACATTGGGGCTTCTTACACACTACAGCACTTTCTTCAAAGCACTTTAATATTGCATGAATAATATTGTTACTATTGGTCATATTAATTGGTAGCCTACTGTTTATGTATGTTATTTATCACATACAATTTTTTGCACCAGTCACTTTCAATATTCTTGGAGGCACTTTAATACATTGCACTTGCGTATTTGCACTATTTTTATGTTTAGGATTGTATTTTTGTACTGGTGTATTTATATTATTGCACTGATTAATGTTAGCACGTAGGCACTTTATATTTTTAATCACTGGTGATACTTTTTTTATTTGCACTAACATACAATTTTTCAGGACAAGCTTTCGGGGTATGTCCCCTTCTTCAAGATCCAAGCAGTACTGATTGACAAAATGTTTAGCAGAATGGTAAGAAAACACAATCTCTAAGAGCCGGCTCACACTGGGGCGACTGGTCAGGCAACTTGGTCGCCTGACATGTCGCCGTGGGTTGCCTGCCATTGATTAGCACAGGACCCGTTCTAATAGGAGCGACACAAGTCGCTCCGACTTAGAAAAAGGGTCCTGTACTACTTTGGGGCGACCTGGAGCGACCTGCATTGACTTCAATGATATGAAGTCCGTGCATGTCGCTCCGAGGTCGCGGTGCACGCTGTGCACCGTGACTTCACAGGTCGCCCTGGCAAGTCGGGTCGCCTGTATGTGAACCGGCTCTAGGCCCCTGTTCACACTGGGGCGACTTGTCAGGCGACTTGGTCGCCTGACAAGTCGCCGTGGGTCGCCTGCCATAGATTAGCACAGGACCCGTTCTAATAGGAGCGACACAAGTCGCTCCGACTTAGAAAAAGGGTCCTGTACTACTTTGGGGCGACCTGGAGCGACCTGCATTGACTTCAATGATATGAAGTCCGTGCATGTCACTCCGAGGTCGCGGTGCGCGCTGTGCACCGCGACTTCACAGGTCGCCCCGGCAAGTCGGGTCGCCTGTATGTGAACCAGCTCTAAGACCCGGTTCACACTGATGCGAGTGCCGGGTTCGCATGTAATGTCGGAGCGCACTGCTCCGACATTAGATGCGATCAGCTGTGCGGTGCGAGTTTAGCCATACAGTTTGTATGGCTAAATTCGCATCGCACCCGGTGCAAACACGCACAGGAGGCATTTTTGCAGCCGCATCAGGATCGGATCGCACAGCGGTTCACACTTGTGCGATCCCATCCTGTGCGAACTGCACGATCGCACTGCGATATGCGATCAAACTGGGGGCGTCGTTAAGATTACATTGACACCCCCAGCGGATCGCATATAGCAGTGTGAACTGCCGGGGGTGCGTGTGCGATGCGGGAACAGGCTGCGAATTCGCAGCCTTCCCGCATCGCAATAGTGTGACCCGAGCCTAAGTCAAAGGAAAAAAAAGAGAAAACCAAACAAACATAAACAATGGTAATAAAACTAGCATAGTTAGTGAGATAAGACAGAGGCAGAGCCGGTGCTACCACTAGGCAAACTAGGCAGCCGCCTAGGGCGCACTACCACCTAGGGCACAGCCATGGCCAGTGCCACATTCCTCTCCTGTCACCTCCTCATCCCCAGTGGATGTCCCTACTAGAGAGGGGGGGCACTTTGTATATGAAAGGGTGTGTAGGGTTAAAGGCGGGCAGTGTGTATATGAAGGGGGTGTAGGGTTAGAGGGGCAGTGTGTGCAGGAAAGGGGTGTAGCAGTGTGTAGTGTTTAAAAGGGGGGCATTATGTACAGGAAAGGGGGCAATGTGTACAGTTTTTTTTTTTTTTGGGGGGGGGGGGGGGTGAAAGTAGCTGGTCTTGCCTAGGGTGCAAAATAGTCTAGCACCGACCCTGGACAGAGGGAGAGCTGAAGACAGGGGGGGAAGCACTAATACGGCTACAATGACCTCAAGCATAACTCTCTCAGTGAAATTCCAGTGATTACAGTAAAATTCCATTCCAATATTCAGCACAAGTACTGACCCTCATTTCTGGTTTCTGCTCCCCCCCTGCCCATTTTCCCTATGGCTGGAGTCCTCTTGTGTCCTCTTATGGGGCTGCAGGATTTCCAGCTGGCTGCAACAGATCTGCGCCTCAGCTGCACGGTGTCATTAATGAGTTCCAGGAACATCAAAGTGGAACTCTAGGAAAGTCAAGTTGTACTTATCTTCTTCATGCTCCACTGCTGCCTCTAGCATCCCCTTCAGTCCAGTTTCAGTGTTCCTCTTTAGGGCAGAAGAGCCTGTCATTTACATTCCCTCTAGCGGGCATGTAAGGGGGGCAGGCAGAAGGCAATAGGGTAGTTAACACAAGAGTTACCCACCCTTTCTTACATCACAATGCACCCCCTTACCTTGTGCTGCTGCCAGACAGAAGATGCGGGTGGATCTGGGAAGAAGTGCAGGGTCTGGAGAAGAACCAGAGGAGGGCTGGAGTCAGCTTCCAGAGTCTGGTGAATGCTGAGACCAGGTGAGGCAAAGGCAAGGTGTTGTTGCGGCTGCACAGAGAGGTGCAGGACCTGCAGGAGGAGTTCTGGCCTCCTCTCTGCTGCGGACTGCTAAGAAGGGGGGGGGGGGGCAAAGATGAGCCTTTCTGCAGCTGCACAGAGGAGTTCAGGATCTGGCAAAGGAGTTCTGTTCTGTCTTCTGCCAACTACAGAGACAAGGTGGGGGCAGAGACAAGGGAGGTGCCGCAGCTGCAGAAGAGGTGCGAGGGCCACATATAATGGCCTGGGGGGCCGTGTTCGGCCTGCGGGCCTTGTGTTTGACACCTGTGATGTACACCTTCTCTGTAGTCTGCATTTAGGAGGGACACACTGAGCCTTATCCACAGCCACCAGTTTATTGTTATCCACTACTACTCTCCAGTAACGTAACTCCACTTTTGTTGAGAAAAAAACATTCCCCTCTGGGTGATCTCTGTACATTGCAGGGATTGTAACAAACTTTGTTGCAGATTCCTTCCTTTTGTTAGTCTGAAGAAATCATTGTTTGCTCCTCTGTGCTGAGTGGGTCTAATCGGAGTGGTTTCATAATTTTCTATCAGCTGTGGCAGCTGCAGGGCTCTAATGAGTAAAGCTGCTGGACCTGCATCCCTTTAGATGTGTTCCTATTGGGAATATCTCACCAAAAATGACATTTTTGTGGCAGGGGATGCCAGAAATCTGACTTGTATCTTAGTGCAGACTTCTGGGAAAATTGATGAGCCAATCACACAAGCAGGAAATGATGTTTCTGGGGGTGTGATCAGTATACATTCTGTGTACAGAACAGCTTCAGGCGGCCATATTGCATTGCATTTTCAGAAAATTACAACAGCTGCAGATTGAAAAGGAAAGGTAATTTTTATTAACATTCAATCACAATATGATTTGTGTCGCAATTGTATACGCTATATTGTTTTTTCTTTATTTGCTGATTTTTTTTCCCCGTGAAAGTGGAGTTACCCTTTAACTCTTGAACTTCCTTACCTCTGTATGGGATGGGAACCTCTGTGGTGTTGCTCGTTGCTCTGGGAGACGGCCCGCTGGCAGAAGGAGTGCTGACAAAATTTGCCTCACTGCTCGAGGCCCCTCCAGCTATAACAGCTACACCCTATTGACAGGCTGCTGTAAAACTTCTGTTACCCTAGGTAACCACTTGTGTCTTCACACAGCTCCACACCAATGTCTTCATACCCCAATGTGTTAAGACCCACTCGGTGAACTATGTGTGCCGGTTACTTGCAATACACCTGTAGCACCCTCCTAGGTAGGTGCTAGTGAGGACATGGCTCGGTTTGGTGGGGGGTGAGTGTAGCACCCTCCCAGGTAGGTGATAGTGAGAGAGTATAGTTTTTGGCTCTGTCTGCCTATCAGAGGAGTCACAGGTAAATCTATATTTGCTTTCTGCCTACTAGAGAGCAGGATTTGTTAGTGAGGTCTGCTCATAGTGCTCAGTATGTGATTCATTGGGTCTAGAGAGTGTTTCACACTGGTTCAATAGGGAGGCATGTTGGGCAGTGGAGGAAATCTGACCAATGAGTACACTGGCTTTGATACAGCCCCAGTGATTGGCACAGACTGTGCATTGTGGGGTGTAGTATAAAAGCCAGGAGCACATGTGCTGCGGGGTCTTTGGCTGGTGAGCAGAGTCCCTGAGGGAGGGTGGTGGGTGCCTCCTCCTCTGTAGCAGAGGCATGTGGTCACAGGCAGTCAGCCTGGGGACCAGAAGGAAGGAGCTGAACCCAGAGGTCCATAAATGCTGACTGAAGGGGTAGGGACACTGGAGAGCCTAGAAAAACAGTATCCTGAGTACAGGAGATCGTGTCTAGGGGCCTGACCTGAGGGGGGCCATCCCGGTGTGAGATAGTCAGAGGACGGGTGTCAGCAGTGTGTCAAGTGAAAGGGGATACTAGGTGTGTATCCCGAAGATCATTCATCCTAACAAGTCATATGTATAGAGACTTAATCTTAGATTCACCTAGTGGCAAGGTGGAACAGCAGCCTGACTGCATCTTCAGACAGGAGTCCTCATCTATTGTGAATAGTTCCAAGTTGGAGTATCCCACTCTTCCCTTCTCCCATCCCTAATTTAAATAAACCACAAAAACAACGACATCCCCTAGACTGTTCATTGACTGAACCAAAAAGTAAAGAGTTACATTGTGCATGCTGCAGTTGCTATTGGTAACCCAGGGGCACCTCCTGACCTCACGCATCCGCACAAACTACAAAGCGCAGGGCACTTATACCGTGATGCTACAAGCGGCGGAGGCGCAGACTCCTGGGATTGATGACACCCATATCCCAGGAGCCAATGGGCGGGTGGGCGGACATGACGTACCTGGCAGTGGCAAGGTACTGCGGAACTGGTCCAAATCATTTGGTGGAGGGTGATTATGGTGTGGGGTTCTTTTTCAGGGGTTGGACTTGGCCCCTTAGTTCTAGTGAAGGGAACTCTTAAGCCATCAGCATACCAAGACATTTTGGACAATTTTCATGCTCCCAACTTTGTGGGAACAGTTTGGGGATGGCCCCTTCCTGTTCCAACATGACTGCTCACCAGTGCACAAAGCAAGGTCCATAAAGACATGGATGACTGAGTTTGGGGTGGAGAAACTTGACTGGCCTGCACAGAGTCCTGACCTCAACCTGATAAAACATCTTTCTTTATGGACCTTGCTTTAAATCAAAGGCACTCGTTCTCAGCAGTGCCTCGCCGGCGCCGGCCATCACAGCAGAGCAGAGAAGAATCCCTGGAGAGTGAAGAGGCATTCACAGACATGAAGGTAGGTAGAATGAAGGCAAACAAAATGTGCAAAAATATCTGGCAACATGACAAGTGAATAAAGTGTCAAATGTGCTCAGGTGTGACCATACAAAAAATGTAATAAGTAATTATAAATAGATGGTATAATTAGGTTTTCTTGTACTTATTTACACCTTGTACTTTATTTATATATACATATTACATTTTTTGTATGGTCACACCTGAGCACATTTCACACTTTAGAATTGCAGGGAATTGTGATGAGAATTTTAAACTTTAGGCAGAAGTAGTGCAGCTGAATGGGGGAATTATTCCAACTCTGCTACTTTGGCCTTAAAGAGGAAGTAAACCCTCCTCTGCATGTTGTACCTATAGGTGATCCTATGATAAGGCTTACCTATAGGTACTGTAAATATCTCCTGAACATGTACCGTTTAGGAGATATTTACTTTAAAGCAGCCAATGACGTCACTGGCGCATGTGCTCTGAAGGAACGGCCGCTCGTGCCGTTCCTACAGAGCCCCGTGCCGTGACCGTCGGCTCCCGCGCGCGTGCGCAGGAGTGACGTCACCGCGGCTCCGGCCAATCAGATGGCCGGATGCCGCGATCCCGGAAGACGGGCGACTGGACATGTCGCCCGTCATAGAGGTAAGCGGGCGTTACGGCGGGGGCTCGTTCTAAGGTAAGTATTTCATAATGACCAGGGTGAAAAAAAAAATGTGGGTTTACAACCTCTTTAAGTTTCAAGTTCCCTTTTCAATTTCCTGTAATTCTCCCTTTATTGAGTAGACCCTACAATCTGATGATAAGTAGGTGAAGATTTATTATGCGGAGTGGGCGGAGCTTCATGGAAGTGGTTGTGGTAAGTAATTGATAGCTGTGCTGCAAAGTGTCCCTGGAAATTTGCTATGCTGTAGGACTTACGACCTGTGCGGGAAATCTGTGTATGTGTATAGGGGAAAAGTAATGCGGTCGTGTCAGTTTACATTCTGTGTACGCACAATAAACATCACCTAAAACGGGGGAGTCCCTCTGGTAGGTTCTGGGAATACCCCGGGGTGAGAAAAATCTGCCTGCAGCTTCTGGGAATTCCCCAGGATAAGCCCCATTACCATGTAATGCAACGACACATTTTACAGTATATCAGCTTGGTACATTTTATCTATTACCAGCACAGGCTCCAGTAGGAGATATTCAGATTCGGCTCATCCCCATCATGGTGTACCTGTTAAGAGTCTGCAGTTTGTCCACTGCTGAATCTTCTATTTACAGGTTGAATGTTATTTTTCATAGAGAATAGAATACATCAGAAAAATACCATATTATGGCCAATAGATGGAGCTGAAGATCATAGTAACAAGCATTTCTTTCTTATGATAACCATCTCCATCTAGTGGCCATAATGCCGTATCTTCCTCATTCAATCTATTTTGTATGAATGAATAACATTTGAACTGGAGAGAAAATAGCCTAAAAAATTTTGATTTTGACCATCTTCACACAAAACAAGCGTGCGTTGTTTCAAAGGATGAATAGCTCTGCAAATTTCATGAATAAAAACACCCTTAAGTATCACTACCTAGATATTTGTTTTACTTATTTATATGCCTTGTCTTAGTTGATTTGTATTATAACCTTTTTTTATTACTATGAATGTAGCTCATAGTAATACAGTTAGATGAAACATGAGTAATGTTTCATCTAACTGTAATATATTCAAATATTGTGAGCACACAGAGCATTTATCATATTGTATCCATTGTTTTCTTGAGTGATCCATTTTTGGTCCTAGAAAAAATTGTATTTACTTTGGATTCATTATGTATTGCTGTATTTACTGTGTGTCGTATCTCTGTATCCATTTATGCTACAGTGTTGCTTTATACTATATTATCCATGTTATAAAATAAAGAGTTTTTTCATGTCCAACTGACCTCAATCAAAGTCCCACAAATCCTTCTTGCTTTTACACATATATACAAAGGGATGCAGGCTTTTGGACAACTGGGGCAAACCATACATACTACTTTCCTATTATTATTATTATTATTATTATTGTTATATGCATTGTCTTAGTTTATTAGTATTATAATCTATTATTATTATTATTATTATAATTATATGCTTTGTCTTAGTTTATTAATATTAGAACCATTATTACTATTAATATTATTATTATTATATGCATTGCCCTACTTTATTAATATTATAACCTATATTATTATTAGTAGTAGTCTTCTTTTTTTATATAATTATTTGCATTGTCTAAGTTTATTAGTATTATTATTTTTTTTTAAACTATTATTACATGCAGTGGCTTACTTTTTTTACTATTATAATTATTATATGCATTGGCTTAGATTATCATCTCTATTATTATTATTTATGATTTGTTATATGCATTGTGAAAGTTTATTAGGATTATAATTTATTATTATTATTATTATAACTATATGCTTTGTTTTAGTTTATTAGTATTATAACCATTATTACTATTAATATTATTATTATAATTATATGCATTGCCTTACTTTATTAGTATAACAACCTATATTATTATTATTAGTAGTAGTAGTCTATTTAAAATTATTTGCGTTGTCTAAGTTTATTATTATAATTATTATATGCATTGGCTTAGATTATCATCTATATTATTATTATTTATGATTTGTTATATGTATTGTGAAAGTTTATTAGTATTATAATCTATTATTATTATTATTAATATATGCTTTGTCGTACTTTATTAGAATTATAACCATTTTTATTAATATTATTTTATGCATTGCCTTACTTTATTAGTATTATGACCTATATTATTATTATTATTATTAGTAGTAGTCTTTTTACAATTATTTGCATTGTCTAAGTTTATTAGTATTATAATTTTTTTTTAATTATTATTATATGCAGTGACGTACTTTTTTAATATTACAGTATAATTATTATATGCATTGGCTTAGATTATCATCTCTATTATTATTATTTATCATTTGTTATATGCATTGTGAAAGTTTATTAGTATTATAATCTATTATTATTATTATTATTATTATTATTATAACTATATGCTTTGTTGTATTTTATTACTATTAGAACCATTATTACTATTAATATTATTATTATAATTATATGCATTGCCTTACTTTATTAGTATTATAATCTATATTATTAGTAGAAGTAGTAGTAGTAATATTAATCTAATTATTATTATTATAATATGCTTTGTCGTAGTTTAGTAGAATTAGAACCATTTTTATTATTGTTATTATTATTATTAATATTATTATATGCATTGCCTTACTTTATAAGTATTATAACCTGTATTATTATTTTTTTTTTTATTATATTGTTATTGTTAAACAGTATATGTGAGTCATTTATAGACATTATTTACAGATTTGATGATATGATACAGTTGGATACAATATATTTTATTTATTGGGATGATGCTGTTTGGATAAATTATTCATATACATACTTCTATTCATTTGTATCATTTTGAAAAACGTCTGTTGGTTACAGAGTATCGGTCTTTGATCCTTAATTTATGATATTTTTTTTTTTTCATATGCCTCATAAAAAAGAAATCATGGGCCTCCAAAGTGCGTTTTGCTTTTTCTTCTGACCTCTTGTGAGAAATAAACTTTTTTTGGACTTACTTTTATGTTGTGGTGCCGTCATCCTTCTATATATTCTTCAGACCACTCTGGGGAACCCAGTAATGCCTCGGATGACTGAGAGAAGCCTTAAAAAGCTAAAATGGAAATCTAATTACATTCACATTAGGGTCCAGCACCTTAGCAGCCCATTTTTTCAGCCTTCATTATATATATCTATAAAAGCTTTAGTAAACTGGCCTGCGCAGTCACGCAGCGTTTAGTCGGGCGACCATTCGGTCCTCGTTAGCACATCACAGAGCAGGCAGGACGCTGGAAGGCCTATTGCAGGATTTTATTAGAAAAAGTATAGAAGGACAATAATAACCGACTCTGTGAAAAAAAAAAAAAAAAACTAGCAATATTCGTCACACTGTCTGTAGGGGAAGTGGCTGGCGTTCCCGTATGCCGAGGGGTTTTGGCCGCTGATCGGTAAATCCATGAGTCCCTCTTGGTTGTTCTGTATGGTGCTGATGTAGACGTCCCACATGGGCCGGGAGCCATCTTGCTCTGGGGTTTTCGGCTTGTTGTGGAGAGTCCGCTCCAGGTTCCTCCGCCTCTGTTTGAACTCTAGGATGGTCTTGGTGTATCGGTTGATGGTGGTTACCGAGGCGGCCATACAGCATGTGAATGAGCCCCACGCCAGGCTGCAAGAGGGAGGAAAAATTCAACATAAACGTTCGCTGGATCATTTAAGGGGCATGTATGTCTTACTTCATTTTTATTGTCAGAGCTAAAATAATAACATATTAAACATATTTCATGTCAACAAATAAAAAACAGTGATATTTTATATTTTCTTACACACCTAGTATGGGGGAAAGCATGGGGGAGATCATGACCATAATGGTGATGGTGATGACACATTGGCTCATAAGTGACATGGTCCAGAAATATTTAGACAGAATAAAGGTGGATAAAGCTCCTGGACCAGATTGCATCCACCCATGCATCCTAAAAGAATTGAGCTCTGTAATTTCAAAGCCTTTGTTTCTAATTTTTAGGGACTCGTTAAGGACTGGAATAGTACCACTGGATTGGCGTAGAGCCAATGTGGTGCCTATATTTATAAAGGGATCAAAGTCTTTGCCAAGTAACTATAGACCTGTTAGTTTAACTTTTATAGTCGGGAAGATACTGGAGAGTTTAATAAAAGACCACATAGATCATTTCTTGCTGGAACAAAATATTTTAAGCAACAGACAGCATGGATTCATGAAAGAGAAGTTGTCAAACAAACCTGATTTCTTTTTATGAGCAGGTAAGTAAAACCTTGGACAGAGGGGTGGCTGTGGATGTGGTATACTTGGACAGAGGGGTGGCTGTGGACGTGGTATACTTGGACAGAGGGGTGGCTGTGGACGTGGTATACTTGGACAGAGGGGTGGCTGTGGACGTGGTATACTTGGACAGAGGGGTGGCTGTGGACGTGGTATACTTGGACAGAGGGGTGGCTGTGGACGTGGTATACTTGGACAGAGGGGTGGCTGTGGACGTGGTATACTTGGACAGAGAGGTGGCTGTGGACGTGGTATACTTGGACAGAGGGGTGGCTGTGGACATGGTATACTTGGACAGAGGGGCGGCTGTGGATGTGGTATACTTGGACAGAGGGGTGGCTGTGGACACGGTATAGTTGGACAGAGGGGTGGCTGTGGATGTGGTATACTTGGACAGAGGGGTGGCTGTGAACACGGTATACTTGGACAGAGGGGTGGCTGTGGATGTGGTATACGTGGACAGAGGGGTGGCTGTGGACGTGGTATACTTGGACAGAGGGGTGGCTGTGGATGTGGTATACTTGGACAGAGGGGTGGCTGTGGACGTGGTATACTTGGACAGAGGGGTGGCTGTGGACGTGGTATACTTGGACAGAGGGGTGGCTGTGGACGTGGTATACTTGGACAGAGGGGTGGCTGTGGACGTGGTATACTTGGACAGAGGGGTGGCTGTGGACGTGGTATACTTGGACAGAGAGGTGGCTGTGGACGTGGTATACTTGGACAGAGGGGTGGCTGTGGACGTGGTATACTTGGACAGAGGGGTGGCTGTGGACGTGGTATACTTGGACAGAGGGGTGGCTGTGGACGTGGTATACTTGGACAGAGAGGTGGCTGTGGACGTGGTATACTTGGACAGAGGGGTGGCTGTGGATGTGGTATACTTGGACAGAGAGGTGGCTGTGGATGTGGTATACTTGGACAGAGGGGTGGCAGTAGACGTGGTATACTTGGACAGAGGGGTGGCTGTGGACGTGGTATACTTGGACAGAGGGGTGGCTGTGGACATGGTATACTTGGACAGAGGGTGGCTGTGGACGTGGTATACTTGGACAGAGGGGTGGCTGTGGACGTGGTATACTTGGACAGAGGGGTGGCTGTGGACGTGGTATACTTGGACAGAGGGGTGGCTGTGGACATGGTATACTTGGACAAAGGGGTGGCTGTGGACGTGGCATACTTGGATTTTGCAAAAGCGTTTGACAAAGTTCCCCACATACGGTTAATGTGTTCATTGGTTAACTATGTGACAAATGAGGTTTAATGTTGGTAAATGTAAAGTTATGCACTTGGTGTTAAGAATATGCATGCATCATACATACTAGGGGGAATACAACTGGGGGAATCCATAGCGGAGAAGGATCTGAGTGTTCTGGTAGATCATTAGCTTAATAATAGCATGCAAAGCCAAGCTGCGGTTTCCAAAGCAAGCAAAGTCCTTTCTTGTATTAGGAGAGAGAGACTCTGGCAGAGGTTAAAAGATACTAGACAATAGTAGCCCACATGGAGCTAAAGAGTTATTTGAGAACTCTATGGTATGGAGAAATATAGCCAACCATTTGGGTCTCCAGAATTTTCACTAGCCTGTGGCTGAGGCCTGAAGAGTCCTAACTTGGCCTGTGGCAGAGGACTGAAGGAACCAACACGTAGCAAACCACTCGGGCCTACAGAATCTACACTAGCCTGTGGCAGAGGCCTGGAGAGTCCTAACTTGGCCTGTGGCAAAGGTCTATAAGGATTTAAAGGTAGCCAACCATTCAGGCTTACAGAATCTATACTAGCCTGTGGCAGAGGCCTGAAGTCTCCTAACCTGGCCTATGACAAGAGGACTGAAGGAACTAAAAGGTATCCAACCATTTAGGTTTACAGAAACTACAATAGCGTGTGGCAGAGTCCTGAAGTGTCCTTACCTGGCCTGTGACAGAAGACTGAAGTAACTAAAAGGTAGCCAATAGTTTGGGTCTATAGAATCTATACTAGTCTGTGGCCAAAGCCTGAAGAGTCCTAACTTGGCCTGTGGAAGAGAACTGAAGGAACTAAAAAGTAGCCAACCATATAGGCCTACAGAATCTACACTAGCCTGTGGCAGAGGCCTGAAGACTCCTAACTTGGCCTGTGGCAGAGGTTTGAAGAAACTAAAAGGTAGCCAACCATTTAGGTTTACAGAATCTACACTAACCTGTGGCTAAGGCATGAAGAGTCTTATCTTGGCCTAGGACAGAAAACTGAAGTAACCAAAAGGTAACCAACGGTTTGGGCCTACAGAATCTATCATAAGTGCACGCAGCCTATTGGATTAGGGTGTGCACCCAAAACCTCAAGCACAAACGTGTGTCTACTTTTATATGGTGCTGGCAGGGCAATCAATCTCCCTGCTGGGACAGTGAAAAAGAAGAGACTTCTCTTATGGCAGAAGCTGTAAGATGGAGATCTTTCCCATCTTCCTGCTAGCGCACAGAGCGATCATGCTAATGTGCAAGGGGTGATTATGGGGCTGTATGGAGCTGTACGCACGGCTATGGAATCTATACTAGTCTGGCCGAGGCCTGAAGAGTCCTAACTTGGCCTGTGGCAGAGTTCTGAAGCAACTAAAAAGTAGCAAACCATTCGGGCCTACAGAATCTACACTAGCCTGTGGCAGAGGCCTGAAGAGTCGTATCTTGGCCTATGACAGAGGACCGAGGCAACTAAAAAGTAGCCAACCATTCGGGCCTACAGAATCTACACTAGCCTGTGGCAGAGGCCTGAAGAGTCGTATCTTGGCCTATGACAGAGGACCGAGGCAACTAAAAAGTAGCCAACCATTTGGGCCTACAGAATCTACACTGGCCTGTGGCAGAGGCCTGAAGAGTCGTATCTTGGCCTATAACCGAGGACTGAGGCAACTAAAAAGTAGCCAACCATTTGGGCCTACAGAATCTACACTGGCCTGTGGCAGAGGCCTGAAGAGTCGTATCTTGGCCTATGACAGAGGACTGAAGCAACTATAAAGTAGCCAACCATTTGGGCCTACAGAATCGACTACACTGGCCTGTGGCAAAGGCCTGAAGAGTCCTAATCGGAAGAAAAAGGCAACCAACCATGTGGTGGAGATCAAAAGATACTAGAAGATAGTTAGCCTATCTGGAGTTCAAGAGTTTTTTGAGAAGTCTATAGTACAGAGACCTTTTTTCATGCTGTTTTTGGGTATTTTATACCCCTAACCCTCTCTACCTAGGACAGGGGTGGGGAACCTACGTCCCGGGGGCCGTATGCGGCCCTCAAAGTCATTTGGTCTGGCCCCCCGTGCAGCTGAGTCTGTGTCTCTCAGCTAATCTGTCAGAACGGAAACCAATGCCTCCTGTATAGTTCCGGCTCCGTTCTGACAGTCTGAGTGAGTCACAAGCGGAGTGATAACAAATGCACTCCGCCTGTGACCAATACAGGAAACATCACCTCTTCCTCCAGCGCGGCGCCGCTGCTAGCCAGCATTTCCCACCAGCAGCACAAACAGCAGTACCAGCCAGAGCCAGCAGTACTCACAGCAGTACCAGCCAGAGCCAGCAGTACTCACAGCAGTACCAGCCAGAGCCAGCTTACTCACAGCAGTATAAGCCAGAGCCAGCAGTACCAGCCAGAGCCAGCAGTACCCACAGCAGAACCAGCAGTACCAGCCAGAGCCAGTAGTACCCACAGCAGTACCTGCCAGAGTCAGCAGTACCCAAAACAGTACCAGCCAGCAGTACCCAAAGCAATACCAGCCAGCAATACCCACAGCAGTACCAGCCAGCAATACCCACAGCAGTACCAGCCTGAGCCAGCAGTACAAGCCAGCAGTACTAGCCAGCAGTACCAGCCAGCAGTACCCACAGCACAGTACCAGCCAGCAGTATCAGCCTGAGCCAACAGTACCCAAGGCAGTACCTACAGCACAGTACCAGCCTGAGCCAGCAGTACAAGCCAGTAGTACCAGCCTGAGCCAGCAGTACCAGACAGCAGTACCCACAGTACAAGCCAGCAGTACCAGCCTGAGCCAGCAGTACCCACAGCAGAACCAGTCAGCTGTACCCACCAGCAGTACCAGCCAGCTATACCCACCAGCATTACCCGCCAGCAGTTCTTTTCAAATCTTACCACCACAAAGTCGACTGCGCTCCAGACTGACCGAAGCAAACCTGGAAAACCAGTTGCGAGTAGCAACATCATCAATACTAGCTAACATCACGCCCCTCACCAAAGAGAAGCAGTTGCAGACATCACATTAGGGGTGAGTTAATTACATTTTTCACCAAATATAACAGGCACATTTTAAAGTTGATAATTTTGTACGGCCCCCGAATGATTTTATAAATACCCAAATGGCCCTTGGCAGAAAAAATGTTCCCCACCCCTGACCTAGGACAACTGAGCCAAAAAAATTGCAAGAAATGAATTCAAGATACAGAAGTCTGTTGGTCGCGTCGGTGAGTGTTTGGGTGCAGCTACAGGAAATTCACCAGTGGGGAAGGCAGGAGAACCTGTAAAATCTGGCAGCAGCTTGCAGAGGGGGGCCATTGCTACATATAAAAACACACTTTCCCCTAGACCGGCCTATAATACATTTACACCGCTGGCAGATTTTGCTGATGGAATCTTTTTTCTCCTTCCCCGTCAGACAGAAAGTTCCAGAACGTCCAAATCACTTCAAAAAGAATTCGATAAAACACTTAATGACTTTTTCTATCATCAAACAAATTCTTCCCATCATAGAAGTCCTGAATCAGCTGTTCCGTGCAGGGGGGAGGGGCCTATCCAGCGATCTCCGCGCACTCAGCACCATCTGGGCCATGATTTGAATGGTGATGTGTGCCAGGAATGAAAGATCTAATCGAATACTGATGTCGGAAGGGAAACTCCGCTCAGAATGATACATCGTACAGCGCATCCGGAAAGTATTCACGGCGCTTCACTTTTTCCACATTTTGTTATGTTTCAGCCTTATTCCAAAATAGATTAAATTCATTATTTACCTCAAAATTCTACAAACAATCCCCCATAATGACAACGTGAAAGAAGTTTGTTTGAAATCTGCAAATTTATTAAAAATAAAAACAAAATCCCATGTACATAAGTATTCACACCCTTTGCTCAATACTTTGGTGAAGCTCCTTTGGCACCAATTACAGCATCAAGTATTTTTGAGTATGATGCTACAAGCTTGGCACACCTATTTTTGGGCAGTTTCGGGTCTCAGATGTGACGGCTGGTCGTTCGGGAGAGCCTGGGCAAGCTGCGGAAGGCGGTGGGAGGGGGAGGGGGGGTCCCCTCCCCCTGCTTAGGATAACAGTCCAGCGGCATTTTAGCACATTGGTTGTCATCCCAAGAAAACCGCCGGCTCTAAAAAATGGTACCAGGGTGATGCCTCTAGTTACAGGCATCACCCCGGTACAACCACTTCAACCCGAGGCCGCATACTTGCGTACAGTCGGCATGAAGGGGTTAGGAAGGAACACAGTAATGATTGCTGCAGATCACTCACTCTTTTCATTCATTCATTCATCCATCCAGAAACTTCCCCCGCAGCAGCCGGCAGGAGAGGAGAAGAGGGAAGCTGGCAACACTGCAGGAGGGGGGGTGTCAGGAAGCAGGGGGAATGGGCACCGCACAAGGTGATTAGGGTGTGCCCAGGTACACCCGGCACACCCTGTGCGCACGCCAATGCCAGATAACTCAGCACCTGATTTGCTGGCAGAATGATCTACCCAATCAGTAAGAGCGGTGGAGGAAGCATTGCATACCAGTATGACCAGCCATAATCCCAGTTCTGTGGTCTCCAGTCTTCAGGGCCCAGATTGACGGTCATCTGAAAGACGGTTGTGTACATCATGTGTGCCACCATCCCCAGCAAACCTGCAAAATACACACAACCAATAGAAGGATCAGACACAAGACAAACCATCAAAGAGGACCAGTCACTTCTGAAATATCCTAAATCCTATTTCACAGAAAGTTTGATGCAAGTTATAAAATTTTCTATTATATTATATTCAAAACCGATTCTTTTTTTCAACATTGCCTCCTACCAATAATCTCATGTATGCAAGAATGTGACAAACATTTCCTTAGATCATTAGTGCCATCTAGTGGCCATAAAGCAGTATATTCCTGACTGAGATATTTCAGAAAAATATTGCATTACGGCCACTAGATGGCGTGTATGATCATAGGAAATCATCATATTACACAAAATACATTGAGTTTTTGTTGCGGCTGTGCGAATGTTTGTCACATCCATACAGTGATTTTTTTTATAATAAATAATTTTTTATAAATAGACCCCCATGTGGTTGATTTTCTAAGAGTGGAGAGTGCAAAATCGGGTGGAGCTGTGCAAATAAACCAATCAGCTTCCAAGTTTTATTGCAAAAGCTTAACGACTTCTGGACTGGAAGACTTTCCCCCTTAATGATGAGGCCATTTTTTTGCAACTTTAACTGAAAATTGCACATTGTACCCAAATAAAATTGATGTCCCTTATTTCCCACATACAGAGCTTTCTTTTGGTGGTATTTGATCACCTGTGCAATTTTTATTTTTTGCGCTATAAACAAAAAAAAAAAAGAGCGACAATTCTGAAAAAAAAAAAAAAACAATATTTTTCACATTCTGCTATATAACATTCCCAATACAAAAACATGTAAACATCAATTTCTTTCACGATTTTAGTCAAATCTGTATTCTGCTACATATTTTTGGTAAAAAAAATCCCAATAAGCGTATTTTAAATGATTTTCGCAAAAGTTATTGCGTCTACAAACTAGGGGAAAGATTTATGTCATTTTTATTTATTTATTATTTTTTTTACTAGTAATGGGGGTATTTACCTCTTCTGGACCGGAATATTTTCCCTCTTAATGACCAGGCCATATTTTGAGATTCGGCACTTTTATTTTTACTAGTTATTTTAACCGACAATTGCGCGGTCGTGCAACGCTGTACCCAAATAATATTGATGTCCTTCTTTTCCCACAAATAGAACTTTCTTTTGGTGGTATTTGATCACCTGTGCGATTTTTATTTTTTGCGCTACAAACAAGAAAAGAGCGACAATTTTTGAAAAAAAAAAAAAAAAATATATATATATATATATATATATTAATTTCTGCTGAATAACATTCCCAATGAAAAAAAAATGTAAAAATCTAATTTTTTCATGATTTTAGACCAATTTGTATTCTGCTACATATTTTTGGTAAACAAAAATCCCAATAAGTGTATTTTGATTGCTTTGCACAAAAGTTATTGCATCTGCAAACTACGGGAAAGATTTATGTCATTTTTTTTTTTTATACTAGTAATGGCGGCGATCTGCAATTTTTAGCGGGACTGCGACATTGGACAGATCGGACCCCTAACTGACATTTTTGACACTTTTGGGGGGGACCAGTGACATTACTACAGTAATCAGTGCTAAAAATATGCACTGTTACTGTAATAATGAGACTGGTAGGGAAGGGGTTAACTCAGGGGTGATTAAAGGGTTAAATGTGGACCTAGGGGGTGCTTTCAAACTGTGGGGGGGGGTTTATGGAATCAACACAGAGACCTGTGATCCTATGTAGGAGGGTCACAGGTGCTCTGTGTTCATTCCTGAGAGAACAACGGTCTGCTGTGTTTACAACAGCAGACCGCTGTTCTTTCTCAGCGGGGACAGATCGCGGGCTGCCGACCCCGTGAATCAGCTTCCCTGTTGGCTAATGGGGGCGCACACGCACCCCCCAGGATCGCTGCCGCGAACTGCTGTACAGGTACATCGATTCGCGCAGTCGAGCCAGCCTGCTGCAGTAGATATGCGGCGGGCGGGCGGTCAGCAAGTGGATAATACCATCAAGAGTAATAAAAAAAATTAAAGCCAAAACTAAAAATTAATTATATTTCAGATTACCAATCATTAGATGTGGTGGCTGCATTCGTTTTCCATTTTTTTGGCTCCCCCCCCCCCCCCTCTGTTTTCACCTGGTGATCTGGCCAGTAACACACCTCCTGTATTAGAACGCCTACACCAGGGGCGTAGCTACAGGGGTTGCAGAGGTTGCAATTGCAACCGGGCCCCATGCTCCAGGGGGCCTGTGCGGCTCCCCTGTACACCTGGATAGGAGGGGCGGCGGGGGCAGCATGTAGAGAAATCACTGTCCTCCTTTTTCCTCCTGCAGGAGGAAAATGGAGGAGATTGGTTCCTCTGTACGCTGCCCCCGCCACTCCTCCTATCCAGTTCACTTGTGTTCTGCTGTCTCTGGGCCCCTGTGTGCTCCCCTGATCCCCCCACTGTGCTCCCTTCCCTCTCCTGCTGCAGGGGATGTGTCACACTAGATAACCAGGAAGGGGTCAGTAAATATGTAATTTACCAGCTCCTTCCTTTTCTGAATGGACAGAGTCATAGTCAGTCACATTGTAAAAAAAATAAAATAAAATGATAAAAAATAATACAATTAAAATACCAAAAAATAAAAACTACTGACACCAGTGGGTGAACTTCCAGGATCGCAAAGGTCACACTTGCGACCGGGCCCTGGCATTCCACCACCGTGGGGAGGCCCCAAGATGGCAGGAAGGGGGTCCACTGCAGAACTTGTGAAAGGGTCCCGCTGCAGGACCGTAATAAAGGGCCCCGCAACGAGAGTAAAGGGCCCCAGGATCAGTGGGAAGAGCCCCAGGCTTGAAAGGAAGGGCCCCGGCCAGGTCTCTGGGGGGTCCCTTCATTGTTTCTTGCACCGGGGCCCTGAAGGTTCTAGTTACGCCTCTGGCCTACACTCTGGAGGAATGAGAACAGGAGGCACAGCGGACAGCATCATTGTCGGTCTGAAGGGACTGGAGTGTAAAATGTATTAGCAGATTTAGATTCACTAACAAATTGAAGTCAAACTCCAGCTCACACTTTACAATCAGTTACAACAAATGTTTTTTTTTTTTTTCCTTTCAGGATAAAAGTTTTACACAAATAAATAAAAGCTGATCATTGTAAGCACCCCTGTGTTAAATGGTTTGTCCCATCCCTGTAACTGCAAGAAAGCTTGTGCTTTTGAAAAACAACAGACTTGCTGGCTGGATTAGCAGATGAAAATGCGGTCCGTTTTCATCCGATCTCCCATAGAGGAGAGCGGGATTCTGATTGGTCCGTCTCTGCACCGTGAGCGGAGACCGACCTGTCATCCGCCTGCTCAGCGGGGATCAACGGATCGATCCCCGCTGAGATAGCGGAGTCTGCCGAGCGGATCCGTCCCGTGTGAAAGGGGCCTTATAGGGCAATTATTGCTACAAATGTAACAAAAATATTCGAATAGAACCACCTTAATGATTTTAACATGCGATCCTACAGAGGGTGCCGGTGTTGCACGTCGGTGGAATTGGATATTTCCACCTCTCGGAAATGTCAGAAATATAATTTGTAATACGGAGGAGGAATGTGGAATTTCCAAAAAGGAAGCCAAAGCTGGAGAAAAGCCGAAAACAAACTTAAATCTTTCTGTTTGAATTCTCTGCTTCTAGAAAACTCGTCTTGTGGAATTTATCCTCCAGCTTAAGTTTATTTCTTAAAACTATTTTTTTTTTTTTTTAATGAGGCTCCAATTTCACATATTTTAGAAACTCCGACCGCTTCCTGAACGGCCTAATCAATATTTCTGAATTTTCAAGGAATTAATTCCTGTGTGTGGAGGGGACGTTGTGTGCTGCTGTACCCACAGTGATCAGTGATTGTGTGGCCCCTGGGGCCCCTGCAGATACCAATCTGTGTTTCCTTATTGCCCTGTTATAGCAGTAATCTCTGGAAGTCTCGTGTAATATGTCCCCAGTCTATGACTGTCTACTGAAGCTTGGCCCCAGTCTCCAACAATTCTTATAGCATGTTACCAGTCTCTGACCATCTCTTGTATCATGTCCGCAGTCTCTGACCATCTCTTGTATCATGTCCGCAGTCTCTGACCATCTCTTGTATCATGTCTGCAGTCTCTGACCATCTCTTGTATCATGTTACCAGTCTCTGACCATCTCTTGTATCATGTCTGCAGTCTCTGACCGCCTCATGTATCATCTCTGCAGTCTTGGACCATCTCTTGTATCATGTCTGCAGTCTCTGACCATCTCTGGTATCATAACCGCAGTCTCTGATCGTCTCTTGTATCATGTCCGCAGTCTCTGACCATCTCTTGTATCATATCCGCAGTCTCTGACCATCTCTTTTATCATGTCCGCAGTCTCTGACCATCTCTTGTATCATGTCCGCAGTCTCTGACCATCTCTTGTATCATGTCCGCAGTCTCTGACCATCTCTTGTATCATGTCTGCAGTCTCTGACCGCCTCATGTATCATCTCTGCAGTCTTGGACCATCTCTTGTATCATGTCTGCAGTCTCTGACCATCTCTGGTATCATAACCACAGTCTCTGATCGTCTCTTGTATCATGTCCGCAGTATCTGACCATCTCTTATATCATGTCTGTAGACTTTAGCCCCGTACACACGTACCGATTGTCGGACGTAAATATTCGGCCGCCGACCGATCGGCCGATTGTAAGCTTGTTAGTATGATGCTTCTGACAGCCGACAGCGCATTTTCGGCCGAACAGAATCTGTCGTGCAGACTTTAAAATATTTGTTGGCCGTCACCAAAACGGCCGATTGTTCGCCAGTCAGTACAGATTTCGGCCAACAGACAGCAGATTAGCAAGACTGGGCATGCTCAGAAAAGAAAAAAGACAAGGAAAGTTAACCATCACATGACATCACTTCTGCAGTCGGCTGTTGTTGGCCGACAAAATTCGTGTGCAGTCTTTTGCAGTTTTCAACAGACACGACAGCCCTGGACAAAAGACGGCCGATCGTTCGGCCGACGATCAGTACGTGTGTACGGGGCTTTAGACCCTCTAATGTATCATGTCCGCAGTCTTAGACCATCTCTTGTATCATGTCCGTAGTCTCTGACCGTCTCTTGTATCATGTCCGCAGTCTCTGACCATCTCTTGTATCATGTCCGCAGTCTCTGACCATCGCTTGGATCATGTCCTCAGTCTCTGACCATCTCTTGTATCATGTCCGCAGTCTCTGACCATCTCTTATATCATTTCCGCAGTCTCTGACCATCTCTTGTATCATGTCCGTAGTCTCTGACCATCTCTTGTATCATGTCCGTAGTCTCTGACCATCTCTTGTATCATGTCCGCAGTCTCTGACCATCTCATTTATCATGTCCGCAGTCTCTGACCATCTCATTTATCATGTCTGCAGTCTCTGACCATCTCTTATATCATGTCCGCAGTCTCTGACCATCTCATTTATCATGTCTGCAGTCTCTGACCATCTCTTGTATCATGTCTGCAGTCTCTGAACATCTCTGGTATCATGTCTGCAGTCTCTGACCATCTCTTGTGTCATGTCTGCAGTCTCTGTCCATCTCTGGTATCGTGTCTGCAGTCTCTGACCATCTCTTGAATCATGTCTGCAGTCTCTGACCATCTCTTGAATCATGTCTGCAGTCTCTGTCCATCTCTGGTATCGTGTCTGCAGTCTCTGACCATCTCTTGAATCATGTTACCAGTCTCTGACCATCTCTTGTGTCATGTCTGCAGTCTCTGACCATCTCTTGTGTCATGTCTGCAGTCTCTGTCCATCTCTGGTATCGTGTCTGCAGTCTCTGACCATCTCTTGAATCATGTCTGCAGTCTCTGTCCATCTCTGGTATCGTGTCTGCAGTCTCTGACCATCTCTTGAATCATGTCCGCATTCTCTGACCATCTGGCATTGCACAGGCAACGCACTGACACCTTTACTGCCATTGTGCAATGTGCTGGGTGTTCAGTGTGACCCTGCGCCTTTAAGGAGGGGTGGGCTCCCTCCAGTCACCTGTCCTCCATCTATCTCATCAGAATGCATGTGCTCCCATTGTGGAGACTCTTTAAAGGTAGAGTTAGGGACTGCAGATATCAGGGTGCATTGCCGTGGCCTGCAGCTTACGCATGTATTTGCAAATGTGTGCAACTAAACCCCTGCTTTTAATGCATACTGATAGACAGGTTAATTTGGTTGGTCGCTGGCTGGTTGGTAAGTAGTGACTGGAAATCTCCTTGCTTTTTTGATCTGCGTTTGTCCTTCCAGTGCTTCTTACTGTTAAGACCAGTTATAGGTGGAGGAGGTGACCACTTTTTGCAACTTCGTTTATTTTGTGACAGAACATGTCATCCACGAGAGAGGTGAGCGGTCAGCGCCTCGGGCTTCGTTCTTAGGGAAGTATTTCATAATGAGCTAGTATGCGATGCATACTAGCTAATTATGTGTTTGTCTTTCAGGTGTACTTTTTAAAAAAAATAAAATTCTGAGGTTTACAACCTCTTTAAAGAAAGGGACCACCAGGCTTAGAAAAAAAATTAAACAAATCAGTGATACCGCTTATAACCACTTGGTGGCGCACAGACCCTGTGTTTAGTTTTGTACCTGCTGCTGTAATGGATAAATTATTTTAAATTACAATCAATGGAAGAGGGAACCTTGGCAATAGGGATGGGCCGAACAACCCCCTGTTCAGTTCACACCAGAACATCTGGAACAGGGAAAAAGTTCTAGTTAACATGCAATCTCTATTAAAGTCTATGGGACACGAACATGAAAAATCAAAAGTCCTCATTTTAAAGGCTTATATGCAAGTTATTGCCAAAAAAATTGTATGGGGGTCCAGGTACTGCCCTGGGGGACATGTACCAATGCAAACATTTTTTTTAAAACAATCGTTTTTATAGGAGCAGTGATTTTAATGATGTTTTAAGTGAAACAATAAAAATGAAAAGCTCTAATATCCTGTCTGGGGGGTCCCCTTAATGTGCCGTAAAGTGGCGCAGCTGTACGATGTATGGAGCCTGCTGCAGCAATACTGACATTTCTAAAGGAAAAAATGTAATTTAAACTTGCTCATAGCTGTAATGTATTGTCAGCTCCCGGCAATACAGATAAAAGAAAAATTAAAAAACTGGCAAGGTGTCCCCCCCCCCCCCCAAAAAAAAATCTATACCAGACCCTTATTCGAGCATACAGCCTGGCAGGCCAGGAGGGGGGGGGGGGTAAGCGAGCAAACCCCTCCCCCCTCCTGAACCAGACCAGGCCACTTTCTCTCAACATGGCAAGGGTGCCCCCCCCCAAAGCACCCTTTCCCTGTGTTGATTGGGACAACGGCCTCTTCCCGACAACCCTGGGCTGTGGGGGGTCTGCTGGTGGGGGGGCTTATCAGGATCTGGAGGCACCCTTTAACAAGGGGTCCCCAGATCCCGCTACCCCCCTATGTAAATGGGTATCGGGTACATTATACCCCTACCCATTTTAAAAAAAAAGTGTAAAAAAGGAAAAACCACAGAACACAGTTTTTGTCAAGTCCTTTATTAAAAAGAAAAAAAAAAAAAAAAATAGTGTCCCGTGATGTAAATCCATCGTAAATCACGACGCCCGCCAACCCCGAAAAATAGAAAAAATAAAAAAAATGCTTTGCCTCTTTTGAGGCGTCCTGCCGTATTTCGTTCTTCAGCTTTGACAGTTCTTTTATAGGCAAGGGGCGGGCCATCTGATTATATCACCCAGTGGCACCGCCCCTTCTGACGTCACATGACTTTTTTTTTTTGGTTCAAACATTACATTTATACATTTTAAAAGTGGGGTATAACCTGTACACTACACCGACTGCCAGTGGTGGCTGGTGCATTGGGGGAGCAGAGGCGCCGCCCCCCCATCCATGCGTCCGGCCCCCAAATCTACATGCAGGGCGGCGGACGCATGGATTCCAATGGTGTTTTTTTTTTTTTTTGAAGCACGTGATGAGAGCCAGAGGCTCTAATAGGCTTCGAAAAAGGGTGGGCTCGGGGCACAGAGCACTGCGCCCTGCCCCTGAGCCCACCCAGTTGTGTGACAATATTGAATGAATATTTGTTATTATCACACTGATTCTCCTCCCAGCCAATCAGGAAGCGAGACTCCTGATTGGCTGGGAGGAGAGGCCATGCTATTGGCCAAGGAGGAGGGGGAGGAGGAGGGAGGAGACGCAGGGGAAGCCGCCGCCGCTGCCCCTGCCCTCAACTTCAATGCAGATGAGTGAGCCGGCGGGGGGGGGGGGGGGGGTGGTGATATGGTGTGCTAGCTGGTGTGGTCCGGGGGGGGGGGGGTATGGTGTGGTCCCTCTGCTGCCCCCCCGGCCCATGGAGCACCAGCCGCCACTGCACTGCTGACTGCACTAAACTAACAACACACTGTCAACTAACTGCCTGCCTAACCTCTACATGGCTGCCGTGTAAGCAGCCTTATATAGTGTGGGGCGTGGACTTAGCCCTTGAGCCATGATTGGCTAAAGGCACCCTGGCTTTGGCCAATCATGGCTCTGACAGGACATTATACTGTGATTGGCCAGAGCATACAGTTCAGGTGCATGCTTTGGCCAATCATCAGCAATCAAAGCACTGCAACAGCACAGTGCATTATGGGGCGCTCATCAGCGGGTGAACCTCCCATTGAGCGCCCCTTTTGTTCGCATGTTCAGCGAATATGTGAACAGCTGATGTTCGACTCGTACATGGAGCCCATCCCTACTTGGCAATGGTCATATAGAAAAAGGGATACATTCATATATTCACATACCTGACAATACGGTAAAAATGGCGGCAAAGGCGTTGAGCTTGAGTCCGTCAATTACAGACGTGTAATAACAAACTTCCACAGACATGAGGCTCACTCCTGTAAGGAGTAATGTGATATACAAGACCTCCGCCACAATAGAGAGCCACAGAACACCTGCAGAGGAAGAGAGGGCATGGCATTAGCTGATGGAACATAACACATATATATTATATATACTATAGGTTATATACTCCACACTGTACATTATTTACACCTTTATATGCTGTGCCAAACATTACATCAGATCACTGTACACTGTGCTGTACGCAATATACACTGCTAAAAAAGAAAAATGAAAGCAACACTTTGAAAACACATCAGATCTCAATGGGGAAAAATCTCATGCTGGATATCTATACTGGTATGGACTGGGTAATGTGTTAGGATCTATAATGGTATGTACTGGGTAATGTGTTAGGATCTATACTGGTATGGACTGGGTAATGTGTTAGGATCTATACTGGTATGGACTGGGTAATGTGTTAGGATCTATACTGGTATGGACTGGGTAATGTGTTAGGATCTATAATGGTATGTACTGGGTAATGTGTTAGGATCTATACTGGTATGGACTGGGTAATGTGTTAGGATCTATACTGGTATGGACTGGGTAATGTGTTAGGATCTATAATGGTATGTACTGGGTAATGTGTTAGGATCTATACTAGTATGGACTGGGTAATGTGTTAGGATCTATACTGGTATGGACTGGGTAATGTGTTAGGATCTATACTGGTATGGGCTGGGTAATGTGTTAGGATCTATACTGGTATGGACTGGGTAATGTGTTAGGATCTATACTGGTATGGACTGGGTAATGTGTTAGGATCTATACTGGTATGGACTGGGTAATGTGTTAGGATCTATAATGGTATGGACTGGGTAATGTGTTAGGATCTATACTGGTATGGACTGGGTAATGTGTTAGGATCTATACTGGTATGAGCTGGGTAATGTGTTAGGATCTATACTGGTATGAGCTGGGTAATGTGTTAGGGTCTATACTGGTATGGACTGGGTAATGTATTAGGATCTATACTGGTATGGACTGGGTAATGTGTTAGGATCTATACTGGTATGGACTGGGTAATGTGTTAAGATCTATACTGGTATGGACTGGGTAATGGGTTAGGATCTATACTGGTATGGACTGGGTAATGGGTTAGGATCTATACTGGTATGGACTGGGTAATGGGTTAGGATCTATACTGGTATGGACTGGGTAATGGGTTAGGATCTATACTGGTATGGACTGGGTAATGGGTTAAGATCTATACTGGTATGGACTGGGTAATGGGTTAGGATCTATACTGGTATGGACTGGGTAATGGGTTAGGATCTATACTGGTATGGACTGGGTAATGGGTTAGGATCTATACTGGTATGGACTGGGTAATGGGTTAGGATCTATACTGGTATGGACTGGGTAATGGGTTAGGATCTATACTGGTATGGACTGGGTAATGGGTTAGGATCTATACTGGTATGGACTGGGTAATGGGTTAGGGTTTATACTGGTATGGACTGGGTAATGGGTTAGGGTTTATACTGGTATGGACTGGGTAATGCGTTAGGATTGATACTGGTATCCATACAAGGGATCAGTTCCAGTAATTGCCCACATCCGATTCACCCTGCTGGCCCAGGCCTTGTATAGGAGGATTAGTGGTACCCCGTTACCGATGGCCCTGTCGGTGACCACGCGTATTAGAAATGCAGTAACACCATTTTCACATTTGTATCCCTCGGTTCCTTCCAGACTCGAATGTTCATCTATGAAAATCCCGGATTTGTGTCCTCGTACGGAAATGGCTCCCCAGAGAGATCCCCGGATTTCTGATCAAATTCCCATCTTCCTGGCAGCAGATTTTCTGCCGTTGTGGCAAAGTTTTGTAATATAAATGGTAATTCTCACGATATGACAGGGGTGGTTTTCCCAGCCACTAAAGACAATTTATTAAAGCTGAAGGTAAAACTGCTTATATCCCCCCCCCCCCACCCCCGCAAATTAAAATTTATATAATAAAGCTCCATTCACACCTGAGCATACTGGAATTGTGGGCAGAATCGCCGCAAAACACGAGACACTTTTGAAATTCCGTTATCTCTTAATAGCACCCCCAAATGAGGTGTGATTTTGCTGCGATTGTCAAGCAACAAAACACGCAACGCCAAAAGCGCATTTTTAGAGCGGATAGAGTCCCATTGAAATGAATGGTGCCGCTCTAAAAACGCGTCGCAAAAACACACAAACAAGCTACAAAAAAACGCGGTGCAATAGGTGTCGATGCACTACACTCAGGTGGTAATCGAGTGTAAAGAAGTCTTTCACTTTATTTTCAAGCCAATGAGGCTTCTGAGCTTCTCCATGCACTGCAAGCAGATCATGGCTGGTGGGAGGAGCCAGCAGGGTAGCTTCCTGAAAACATCATAGCAACCCGCCTCAGTACTCCTCTCAAGAGCGCTGATGCAAATGGGAGGAGTTATGCAAATATCAAAATAGATGGTCTTTAGTGGTGGGCATTCCGAGGCAGGCTGTATTTGCATAGGTAACGCCCACATGTGATGCCTTCACAATTGGAAGAGCTGAAATCCAATGAATGAAAGGGGCGTGCAATGGACAGTCCAGGGGCGCAACTGCAGGGGTTGCAATGACAACTGAGCCCCATGCTCCAGGGGGGCCTGTGTGGCTCCCCTGTACACCTGGATAGGAGGGGCGGTGGGGGCAGCATGTAGAGAAATTACTGTCCTCCTTTTTCCTCCTGTAGCTGCAGGAGGAAAATGGAGGAGATTGGTTCCTCTGTATGCTGCCCCCGCCACTCCTCCTATCCAGTTCACTTGTGTTCTGCTGTCTCTGGGCCCCTGTGTGCTCCCCTGACCCCCCCCCCCCCCCCCCCACTGTACTCCCTTCCCTCTCCTGCCGGCTGCTGCAGGGGATGTGTCACAATAGAGAACCAGGAAGGGGGTCGGTAAATATGTAATTTACCAGCTCCTTCCTTTTCTGAATGGACAGAGTCATAGTCAGTCACATTGTAAAAAAATAAAATAAAATGATAAAAAACAATACAATTAAAATACCAAAAAATAAAAACTACTGACACCAGTGGGTGAACTTCCAGGGTCGCAAAGGTCACACTTGCAAACGGGTCCTGGCATTCCACCACCGTGTGGAGGCCCCAAGATGGCAGGAAGGGGGCCCACTGCAGAACTTGTGAAAGGGTCCCTCTGTGGGACCGTAATAAAGGGCCCCGCAACAAGAGTAAGGGGCCCCAGGATCAGTGGGAGGAGCCCCGGCCAGGGGTCCAGGGGGCCCTTCATGGTTTCTTTCACTGAGACCCTGAAGGTTCTACGTAGTTACGCCTCTGGGACAGTCTATTTGGGTAGGAAAGAGCTAGATGACGCTGGATATCCTCCAGCCAGGAAATGAGGCGGGGCTCTGTCTGACTTACTGCAGCTTCTAATGCACATTGTGAGAAGCTCTCAGTGTGCGGTGAATTCAGAGTAAGTAATTTCAGTCCAGGAGAGGAGCTGCTACTACAAACTGAAGGGAAGACTGGGGGTCACTCCCTCCCTTCTCCTTCACCTCAAAAGCCAATCAGTCAGCTAACGATTACAGTAGAGGAGGAGTTCCCCTTTAATATTGCGCTCAGCGGGTGAGGGGATGCGGCCTGTGTTACATAAAACTGAAAAGAAATGTGAGAAACGCGAGGCGAGCGTCACGGACGGGTACGCCAGGCGGCCGCAATGTTTGCTTCATTAACATCCCCATTACAGTGAGCGAGAAAAGCGAGGAGACGGCGCGGCCGGGCTCATCTCTGACGCTCGTCCTCATGAATTATGGAACTGGACAATAAAACGGTCGGATGGAGCTGCTGGTTAAATGATATGAATCCGGGGGAGAGGGAGGGGGGGGGGGGAAATATTAATAACCTGGATTATAAAATCAATGCGGCACTCCAGAATGGCGGCCGTCACTCCTCCGCTAAACGCAAAATGTCTAACTGACCCCACAACAATACGGACATCCCTCAAAAGTATACACCCCCCAAGGCACTCCACCACCAACTGCCAGCAACACATTGAGAGCTTTGAATTTTGGTTGGGGGGGGGTCGGCCTGACCTGGCCACGGACCCCCTTCCCATCATTCCAGAGTCCAGTCCACACCATATTCCACCCCCCCCCACGCCCCCCCAGCGCCAGTTAACTTACCTTGTTCCTCTGGACTGACAGGCGACGACGGCTTCCCCCTCAGTCTCCTCACTATCCCCTCTCAGCGGCCGTCTCCTCCCTCCTCCACCAATAAGATGCCTTCTCCTTTGGCCAATTGGGAAACAGGTCTCAGGACCCGCTTCCTGATTGGCCGGGAGGAGAATCAGTGTGGCAATAGCAAATGTTAATTCGCTATTGTCACACAACTGGGTGGGCTCAGGGCGCAGTGCTCGGCTCCCCAAACCCATCCTTTTTTTAAGCCTATTAGAGCCTCTGGCTCTAATCACATGCTTAAAAAAAAAACAAAAAAAAAACCCTCATTGGAATCCATGCATCCGGCGCCCTGCATTTAGATTAGTGGGCTGGATGCATGGATTGGGGGGGGGGGGGGGAGGCGGAGGTGCCCCTGCATGTAGATTAGGTGGCTGGATGCATGGATAGGGGGGGAGGCGCCCCTGCGCCCCTAATGGAAGGGCTGCCACTGACTTACCTCAGCACTCGGTCAGGCTCCGCCGGCGCCCCCTGCTAAGTTTCGCCCTAGGCGGCTGCCTAGGTTGCCTTACAGGTAGCGTCGGCCCTGATCTGGGATCATGCTAGTCTTGCTGCCCTCTCAAGACTGGGAACGTCCCAATAGACTGAGAACAAGAAAGAACAGAGGGCGCTGAGATGCCAGAAATCTGACTGGTATCTAAAGGCCCGTACACATAAGAAATTTGGAAGTAAAATTTAATCCGAACAATTTGTGGATTTTCGGATCGTTATATGGTGCTTTTGACAGCTTACGAATTTTCGGACGACATACGTGAACACAACGTCCAATTTTTGTTTAAATTAGTAAAGTTTTCCTCTGTAAAAACTGTAATCATTGGTTCCTTTGCCAATTCCCTCTATTGCTCTCTACAATTGTTACATTAGAACTCTTGAAGGAATTGGCAAAATAACGTAACCAATATTCTTGTTACTGTTCCTTAGAATTGTTACATTGTATTTCATGTTACAAATACATAGGTATTCCCTATGCTCGCCCGCTCCATCTAGTGGGTATAAGGGGGTCATGCACATGACAAAAAAAAAAAAAAAAGAAAACCACCACACACAGGTTTACAGGTGTCTGGCTTATATTTTTTATTCCTTTAAAACAGTTCAGTGTTAGCTTATGTGACCTTGTACATTATTTTATTTATTTCAGGTATCCTTTATAGCGCCATCTACAGTATTTACACACATATATACAGGGCTTTTTTTCAGCGGGAACGCGGGGGAACGCAGTTTCGGCACCTCCAGGACTGAATGTATGTAATGGCAAGGGGTGCTGGAGGTGTGCTGCAGGGTCTGTTGATGCTGGTTGCTGGGGATCTAATGTCACTGGAGGGAATCTATTATTGCAGGGGGGTCTGTTGCTGAGGAGATCTGTTGTTGCTGGCAGGAGATCTATTGTTGCTAAGGGTGGGTCTTATGTTGCTGGGGGGGTCAGTCGTTTCTGGGAGGGATCTACTGTTGAGGAAGAGGTCTATTGTTGCTGGCTGCTGGAAGATCTGTTGTTGCTTCCAGGGGTCTATTGTTGCTGAGGAAGGGGGTGGTATTTTCTTGTAGGTGGTCCATTGTTGCTGGGGGGTCAGTTGTTTCTGGGAGGGATCTACTGTTGAGGAAGAGGTCTATTGTTGCGGGCTGCTGGAAGATCTGTTGTTGCTTCCAGGGGTCTATTGTTGCTGAGGAAGGGGGTGGTATTTTCTTGTAGGTGGTCCATGGGGGGGAATCTATTCTTCCAGAGGGTCTGCTGATGCTGGCTGCGAGGAGATCTGTTGTTGCTGCTAGGGAGGGGGGTGTTTTGTTGTGAGTGGTCCATTGTTGCTGGCTGCAGGGGATCTATTGTACTGCTTTTCTTGTTATTATTAACAAGCTCAATACAAATGAGTTAGTACCACAAATGTTACTGTATTATCTAAAAGGGGTGGTCTTGGGAGGTGGGTAATGGGTGGAACCAAGAAACGGTGCTCAGAGGTGGGTACTGGCGGAGACAAGGGGTGACTTGAAAAGGGGGAGTTCCTGCACCTATTCTCTGTGAAAAAAAAGCCCTGCATATATATATCGTGCATTCACATCAGTATATATTAAAGGAAAAAGAAAATGTTGCGTCACTGACCCCTACTGAAGAAGTCAACGTGTGACGTAACGCGTATGGGGAGGCGAAGCCTACACCCGATTTGACATTAGTGCAGACTAAAATGCACCTCCCTTCTACCCAACAGTACCAATGTGAAAAAATATATATAAAAAAAAACTCAGAAGTTTAGATATAAATGCATATACCAACTTTGAAACACATCCTCATATCAAATATAAACTGAAAATTCACTTGTTCAACAGTGCAGTTTAGTGCGCTTTATGTAGCTGGGCTTCCCCCTCCGCTCTCCCAGACTGCTTCCTGATCTATGCAACTTTTTCTCCCCTTCACCTAGCACCAGCACATGTGCACTGCGCTCTCATTGGATGACAGACCATTCATAGAGAGAGCTGTGCTGTGACCATGACACCGGCGCGCATGCGTGTGAGTTACATCATCGCAGTTTGGCCAAACGACTGGAGCCCAAGAACCCGGAGAGAAGACCAGATGAAGATGGAATCCCTCTTAGTAGTGACAGCGCACCGCTGGAGAGATCTGTTTTTTAGGTTAGAAAAATATAATTAGGGGCTCATTCACACAGCTACTCTGGCTGTGTGAAGGAGGGGGTTGGGCGGGAGCCGCCTGTCATTCTATGGGGATGCAGCGCCTGTATGAACACAGCCGTAGGCTCTAATTGGACAGGTGTGGAGGAGAGCGGCCCCCAAATGCACACTGTCTGTGTTCGGGCCGTACACCGACACCCCCACACCTGTCAGATTAGGACCTTCAGCTTCATACAGCTCCAGGGGGCTCAATCCACATAAATGAACCCCTGATTCCCACTGTACAGACCACAGCACCCGTGTGCATGAGCCCAACCCCTCCCCCACACACAGATTTTTTTTATCAACTCAGATTCATCTTTTAGATTGAGCAGGAATTCTGTGAGTTATGTTGTATTTGGGTCTGATAATGATTTTATTGTATTTTTATTGAAATATAGCTTTAATATTTTCTTGGGGGGGGGGGGGGGGGGGGCTGTCAGGTAGTCTGTGCGGGGCCCCGCGATTTCTATCAGCAGCCTTGCTGATTATCAATATGTAACAATCTGTTTTATCAGTATAAACTCAAAGCCTGGAGTTGCCACCTGTAGTTCCAAAGGCATCCAAGGCTAATCTGCTACTTGTAGTCCCACAGACTGGAAATCTGTTACTATTTGGTTGCTGCTCAGGACTGGAAGCTCTGGGTGTCAGCGCCGCTACACAGCCCCTCCCCCCTCTCCCAGCCTGGCCATCTGCATCTTTATTTAACCACTTGGCTACCGGACACTTTTACCTTCTTCCTGCCCAGGCCAATTTTCAGCTTTCAGCGCTGTTGCACTTTGAATGACAATTGCGTGGTCATGCAACGCTGTACCTATTTTTATAATTTTTTTTCACACAAATAGAGCTTTCTTTTGGTGGTATTTGATCACCTGTGTCATTTTTATTTTTTGCTAAACAAACGAAAAAAGACAAAATATTGATTAAAAAAAAAAAAAAAAAAAAGTCTTTGTTTCGGTTATAAAATTTGGAAAACAGGTAATTTTTCCACTTCATGATGTGCGCTGATGAGACTGCACTGATGGGCACCGATAGGCAGGATTGATGAGGCTGAACTGATGGGCACTGATAGGCAGGATTGATGAGACTACACTGATGGGCACTGATAGGCAGGATTGATGAGACTGCACTGATGGGCAGCACAGATAGGCACTGATGAGACTGTACTGATAGGTGGCACTAATGAGGCTGCACTGAGGCTGAACTGATTGGTGGCACTGATGGGGACTGATGAGGCTGCACTGATGGGGCTGAACTGATGGGCAGCACAGATAGGCACTGATGAGACTGTACTGATAGGTGGCACTAATGAGGCTGCACCGATAGGTGGCACTGATGAGATTGCACTGACAGGTGGCACTGTTGGAGCTGCACTGTTAATTAGGACACTGGCATGGTCCTGGGAGGATATCAATAGACGCCCTCCCAGAACTGGATAACCGCGCTGAAGCCATCATTCAGCTATAGATTGATCGGCAAGTGGTTAAAGGTGACTACACACCATAAAATCTGATTGTGCAGTCACCTTCAGATGTAGTGCCTGATTTACTTGCAATGCAATGGACTGTTTAGTTTTGTCCTTAAATTTCAAGTCATAACCAGGGTAGCCACATGTTACAATCTGATTGTACAATCTCAAAATTTTCAAAAACTATGGGGGAATTTACTAAAACTGGAGAGTGCAAAATATGGTGCAGCTCTGTATAGTAACCCAGATTCCAGTTTTTTTTTTTTTTTTTTCTCAATGCTTAATGGAACAAGCTGAAGTTAGAAGCTGATTGGCTGCTGCGCACAGCTGCTCCAGATTTGACTCTCTCCTGTCTTAGGAAATCAACACCAAATGATGTACGAGGGGGTCTTCAAAAAGTTTCCACACTTTTTTTTTTTTTTTTTTTTTATTTAGTTCAGATTCGCCTGTCCGTTTTTTGGGCGGATCTGAATGGTCCCCCCATGCATCCCTATGGGGCATCCGATGTCAGCGGAGACATGTCCACTGACATCCGATCTGATCTGTCAAATCTGGACGGATGGAAACCCTATTTTCCATCCGTCCAGATCGGATGAGAACGGACCGACGGTCCATTCCCAGCCGATTCCCCCATAGAGATGCATGGGGAACTGACAGCTGTGTCTCCGCACACAGCGCAGAAAAACAGCTGTCATCCTCCTGCTCTGCGGGGGAAATGGGCGGATCGATCCCCCGCTGAGATAAATGGGAGTCCGTCTGACGGACCGGACTGTGTGAAAGGGGCCTTAAGGCTCGATTCACATTGGTGCGATGCGGTAACCCTGCGAATCCACTGCAGGTTCCCACATCGCATCCGACTCGCAGGCAGTTCACACTTCCTTATGCGAACCTCTGAGAGTGTCAATACAAAGTTAATGACACCCCCAGATCAGTTCCCATATCGCAGTGCGAACTGTCAATTCAGACAGGAATCACACCCATGCAATCCGATTCTGGTGCGGACCAAAAAAAAAAAAAAAAGGGCCCTGCGTGACTTTTGTATGACTGAATTCGCATCGCACAGACACCGCATGTGATTTGCAGAGCAGTGCAGTGAGGTGCGAATCCCATGCAATGTCTTCCATGGCACCAATGTGAACCGAGCCTAATAGAGTTAAAAAAGTGCAGAAACGTTTAGAAGAACCCTCATAATGAGGACCTAGCCCAGTGATGGCGAACCTTGGCACCCCAGATGTTTTGGAACTACATTTCTTATGATGTTCAACTACAATGCAGAGTGCATGAGCATCATAGGAAATGTAGTTCCAGAACATCTGGGGTGCCAAGGTTCGCCATCACTGATCTAGCCAATCAATCCAATCAGGCAGGCTCTTGCGCTACATAGTTCTTGGAAGATCTAAAGATGATTGTGCAGGCAGATTGTATAGTGTATGGCCAGCTTTAGCCAAGCTCAGTCTCACATCTGCAACTGGGCAATGTTTGTATTTCCAGCTGTGTTAGCTTTTACATTAAGTGCCGATTCACACACATGTGATGTAAGACATTGCATATGGTTCGGAGCGCACTGCTCTGCAAATCACATGCGATGTCTATGCGATGCCAATTCAGCCATACAGATTGTATGGCTGAATTTGCATCGCATTCGGACCAAAGTCACACAGGACCCTTTTTTGGTTCGTACCAGAATCAGATCGCATGGGTGTTCACACCTTGGCGACTTGATCCATATCCGAACTGACAGTTCGCACTGTGATATGTGAACTGATCTGGGGGTGTCGTTGATTTTGTATTGACACCCCCAGTGAGTTGCATATGACAGTGTGAACTGCCTGCGAGTTCCCGCATCGCATATGTGTGAACCCGCATCGCATGTGTGAAGTCTTTGGGTCCTTTCACACGGGGCAGACCGTATTTTGATCCGCTCCGGCATTGTGTTTTTTTTACGGATGCGGATGACACTTATGTCATCCGGTCCGTATGTCCGTTAATCATCCCATCCGTTTGCGGATGATAAACGGAGATAATGTATGTCAATGGGATTGCGGTTGTCAGCGGATGACACTGTTGACATCCGTTTTTGCATCAGTTACGTTTTTTTAAACGGAAGAAAAATGGGGTTCTCTTCCGTTCCAAAAAACTGAACTGATAGGAAAGGACGCAAATCGGATGTCAGCGGATTGTCATCCACTGACATCTGCAATCCCATTGACATTCATTATGTTTGTTTTTCATCTGCAAAAAAATGGGACCCTTTGGCTCCTTTCACGTGGGCGGTGCGCCCGACAAGAGTCCGTTTTGCTGAGCAGACAGATGACCGCTCCATCTCTGCTCTGTGTGCAGAGACAGAGCCGTCAGATCCCCGCTCTCCTCTATGGGAGATGAGATGGTAATGGACCGCCTGTCCGTTCTTGTCCGATCCGATCGTCCAGACGGATAGAAAATAGGGTCTCCATCCATCTGGATTTCACGAACAGGATCAGATCGGATAGCAGCGGGTGTCAGCTGAGACATCCGCTGCTCCATAGGGCTGCATGGAGCATCCGATCAGGTCTGCCTGAAAAACTGACAGGGACCGGATCGGATCGCCCGTGTGAAAGGGGCCTTTAAGAGTTTAAACTGCCCTCACCGACAGAAGTTCATTCCTTTGATCGAAAAGAACAAAATGATACATAGTGACTCAAGATCGCAATTTTATTATTATTTTTTTTTTTTTAACGATGAATCATGTAGCTCTAGTGTGTATACAATTTTTTAGTTGATTGTGGTGCTAGCAAGTTCTTATCACATTTTTTAATTAGCGCAGTATTATTCCTTTTATATTTGTACTATACAGTAAATCTACAGACTGCTAGTGTAGACA